>NW_019103784.1:185016-262098 GCF_001856785.1 Myzus persicae
GAGAGAGAGAGAGAGAGAGAGAGACAGTAAGCGATCCACAGTTAAGTCTATCGCACTCTTGGTTCTGTAATTTGGTACATAGGTAATCCTATACCCGAGGATGTGCCAATTTTTTTAAATTCGCATTATAAAGAGGGGCTCACAAAAGGATTTGTTGTGTCACGAAAAATAAATAATTGTTTATTTGTATTTATGGTTGCCATTGGTTACAGAAAATAAAATAGTTGTTAAAACAAGATATCATTTTAGACCAGTGATTTACATTTGTTCAAAACTATCCAAACAACTGTTAAAAATCTGTGAAGCTTACATTTTACAGATAACTTAAGACTGCGTAAATCCACAGGTATTTGATTTGTCACGAGCAACGTCGTGCAGGATTAGCTAGTAATATTACAACATAAGAAAGTTATAAATATTAATAAAGGTATCTGCGATAAAGCCGATTAAGTAATTCTTCAAACAATTTATTATGTCTACATCATACATTAAAAAAAATATTTCATATTTTACTTTGGATTTGCCATGAATTCGTTAAAAATGTGTTGTAATAAATATTTCTCGCAATTTTATCTATATTATCATAGTATAAGAAAATAATATTATTGTTTGTAATAGTTCTTACATCTTATTAAAATAACTATCATAAGTAAGTGTTATTTAATTCCAACAACTCGTTTCAACAAAAATGATATTTTACATAGTTACATAACTAATTAAAATATATATTATTACACTAAATGTCTAAAGATGATTCTTATTGAGTTGAAATGGTAAATAAAAATTAATATAATGTATAGATATGCATATTATTCCACTGAACTCATTAATCTATTAAAGTTAGACATATCTGTGAAATGAATACTTTGTTATGAAATATGCTGATTTGTGTGTAAATAATAAAATATATCGATTCATAATTTTTGGTTTATGAAATTAAAAGAAAACCTCTCAAATATAGAAATGTATATTATTGTTTGAAAAAATGGTCATGGGCTTAATAATGCAATAAATTGTTGTATTATTTCCAACTAAATTATAATTATGGATTAGTGTAACTGTACTTTTGGACACGACTGAGCTGATAAATTTTTGCGAACAAATGAAGTATACGAGTAAATCGTTTTGTTAATGCATGATATAAACTCGGGGACTTGTCGGTTACAATATAATTTAATATTATTGATGGTGTTTCGATTATATCGACACCGAATCGTTTAAATGCGTGAGCTATTATTTATATTTTGTTATAGTTTTTATTATTATGTGGCTAGTATACGCCGACCACTCGAGAACTGAATCTCGTGACTACAATATAAAACGGTTGCGTGGTAAAAATTAAAAAATAAAAATACTTAATTTCGGTCCTATTAAACGGAACACGCGTCCAGAAGAGGAAATCCTCTTGGGCCCGGCGCACCGCGTACTGCACCAATAATATACAGCACACAATGTGTGCCTCATACACAACAGAGTAACCCAAGGGTCACTTCAGCGTTTTTTTTCCGCCCCTCCGTCCCTATTGTTTTGCTCGTCGTCGTCGATCATTACAAAGGCCACCCCGGGAGCCTCTCGCAACTACACACTTTGTATCCTATATAATATTATACATACACGTATATATCCATAACAACAACAATTATTATTATTACGATACATTAAAGTCCAGCCAAGCATGTTTTTTTTTCCATGAGAGAAAGAGAAGAGAGAGGGTGGCTTGCCTTGTATTTTTTTTTTTTTTTTGCTGCCCGTTGGCGAATAATATCTTGTGTATATGTATAATATTTTATTCATTTTTTATTATTATTTTATGTGTATATATTTTTTTTTGTGTGCGCGTACTCCGTCCCGTTTCTCCGCCCTGCCGTGATCCGATTATGGATGTACGAGTTTTTCCGACTCGCGGTGCTGCAGGTATATTATAATAATATGCTACCTACCTATAACGTTATAATATCGTAGTATACACTTACCTACACGTACTACGCATCCGCGAAGACCCGCCGTGCGTTTGCCGTACGCACTATGTTATTATATTAATATTACATGGTATAATATATGTACGCGCACTGCCGGTCGGCGATTTATTTGGGCATTGTAACGTGCCGCCCGGAACAATGCGGCGCGGCTTCCCGCTGCGAATCGGTTGCATTCGGCCGGATTTATGACGGATTATCTTCGTTTTATTTTGATGTTTCAATGGGTTTCGCGTGTATATAATGATAACAACAATACGGGTATAATACGTATGTGTATAGTTGTAGTGCTCTGGTGCGTGTGAAGATCACGGACGTGCGTCGACAACGACGACTGTCGAGCATATAGTACCTAAATAATAAATAGCTAATTAACGACTAAGGAAATAGGCATAGGTTAGGTTAGGTAATATAATCAAAAGTTGTGGGGGGGAACATAAACTAGTTAAAAAGTTAGTTACACTTTTTAATTTGACTAGTGGTCAGTTGATCGAGTTATTATCATAATATGTTATTCATACATATTGGAGTGAGATACCAGTTGAAACAACATTGTTTTTTGGTTGATTTAAAAAAAATCCATCAAATCAAAGATATACAATTTGTTTTGAAATTCGGTCTTAATAGTTGTATACAAGGTACCGCACGTTAAAAAAAAACAAAATAATACTTCTTTAAATAATTACATGGTTTAACGTGTAAAGTGTAAAAATTGTCTATAGGTATTACAATATTATGTTTCCTGATAACATTATTTTAAAAATAAATTATAAATATACATAAAAAAATTTTTATGTGACAAACGTACTAATTAAAAAAGTGGTTTAACTTTATTAAAACAGAATTGAGTTATTATATTTCCCATACCAACTTTAATCTTTGAGAGTTAAATGTTTTATACTATGTTAACTATCAATGATCATGTCTATCGCTTATCGATATTATAACGTGTTCACTGAAAATAATATTTAACGAATAATTGTCAATTCATTTTCCCACCTTGAAACATTATTTGAATGAAAATACTGTAATATTGTAATACATTATATTTATGTGTAGATACCAATAATTATCATTATTATCCAACTTGTATGATAAAACGTGTATTAATTTAGGCATTTGCTTGAGGTTTTTGAAACATTACAGACCTATGGCGGGGAAACGGGGGCGAATAATTCCCTCATTTTTTTTCGTACTTCCCTGTCAGTGTATACCTGCAGTATTTTAAATATACTGGCGCTTTAATACTCTAGGTTTATAATACTATAAATCTTGTAGGTATTGTGATATTGATTCATTATTAAAAACGTTATTAGTTATGATATTTTATTCTTTCTGACAATTTGCTCTAAATTAAGTGAACGCATTTTTAAATAGTAAATTGTTGGAACATTTTAAAATGCTCATAACTTGCCTTAAAATTAAATATAAAAAAACCTATGTGGTTGGCTAAGATAATATCCTTACTTTTAATTTGGTAATAAGTAAAAACTTAAAAAAATGAAAATTAACACTAAAATTAAATATAACAGAGTTAAATTAATAATTCAGAATGAAATACTTGCTATATTATGCGTTAGTAAGACGGGTCAACGTATGCGGATACGGTGTCCTCTTAATAATTATTTAAATTTTAGAAAACATTTAACCACATTTATTTAAATTATAAAAAGTTCAAAAAATATAAGTCAAAATATCTGTGTTTTGATAGTGACATAAAATATAGGTCGATGTTTATAGGTGATGACTGAGATCTGCGAGGGTGTGGGAATATTACCGTCGAGCGCCTGATGGATTATCCTTTCCGATAAAATCATTCAGATTACACCTCAGTACCATACGTTTCCGTTAAAAATTCATACGAATAGGTATTACTGAACATTTGTGCATATAAAATCATATAATATAGCGAATCATGATAATTTAACAATCTAAATACACTACAGCGGTAGCTGTATTCATTTTAAGTTAAGACCAAGTTCGCTTGGACTATATTCGTATACATTTTTTATTCTTGATTTTTACGGAACCTTTATGATAATATGATATGTCTATATTGTCTGTAATTTTATTATTGAATACATATCTATTTAGCATGTTGTGTACGTTGAACGGCCCCGATCGAAGGTCGATGGCCGACGGTTATCTTTACTGAAATTATTGTATTATTATTATATTAACCGTGTGTTCATATAATATATAATATATCTAGGTACCTACCTACTTGTAATTTGTGCTATAATATTATACTACTTCGTAGTAAATAAATTCCGAAAAAAAATGAAGCCATTAATTGATGTCACTTCACAATCAAGTCCACTTCGAAGGTTAAGTAAGTTACCAAGTAAGTCGATAGAGTTACTAAGGTATAATGTACGACGGCCGATGACAGTTATTATTTGTTTTGGATTTTACTTTTTTACTTGTTTTGGATAACTTTTATTGGTGGAAAGTCACACCGTATACACGCCTCGTCGTGTGTGTATTGTGTTCGGCGTTCGGTCTGTGAACTGTCGTCGATGGGATCTCAGCCGATCGGTGTGTTGGTTATAATATATATATTATATATAGGTACTAGGCTTTTGATGTGCGCCGCCCATGTAAATTTCCAGTAAAACCGTGGGGATTATGCTAGCAAATTTTTATGCATTTCGGGTGAATTTATTGAATAAAAAGTGTACACAATGTATACGCGATGCTCACATGCTGTGCGGGATTTTGAAGAGGGATTTCCCTTTGCCGCAAACGCAGCCGCCGCAACAGTCACCGCCCTGTCGTATATTTATATTATTTCCAAAACAATCGCATTACAGGAGCGGCTTTTGACCGGCTTAAGGTGTTTGCGGACATTTGTCGCATGGCACACTCGATATTAGAATATTCATGCTCAAAAAGGTAAACCGATTACTTTTGTGTAAGTGCATTTCTATATAATAATGGTCTTATAATATAAACTTGGTCGATGAGTACCTATACCTATAATGTTTAGCTGGGATCAGTCACCCTTGCGGCTCCAGTTGTTCCCATACGTTTACCATATTATATTATTATTATTATTGATGTTTATGCATGTTGAGGTTTATTTATTTTCGTGTTTATATTGCAGGTATCGTCTTTCTAGACAACTTCAGTGTTATAACCAGAAGACACAGCCGGTCACTGAAATGCTGACAACTGTTCAGAGGAACATTTTTTTCAAGAACATTGCTAGACCTGGTTAAAAGTTCGTTACCAACCATTAATCATAGTGCACACTGTCTTCAATTTTTTTTAATTCGCATTATTTTGCTACTGGTCGTATTCATTTTCAGCCCATGCTTTGTAAATTTCATATTTATTTAAGACGATATCCGAGATCCTAGTTTTCCTACTTTAAATTTGTCTGCTAATCCACTAACATCTACATCAGAGGTCTCCAACTTACTGCTCGCCAAGCTAATTGATTTTTTGAAAATCTATTGAAATCTTTAATTTTATTACCTCTAAACATCTCTATTAAAAAAAATTGGACGCGATGACGAAGCAAATCACAGATTTGGTCCACCATAAAAAAAGGGTTGGAGCCCCAGCGTTATTGAAGTAACAAATTTGAAACTTTCAATTTTTCAAAAAATTGTAACTGAAAATTGTACAAGTTTCGTTAACCGGTAGTGTCTACTATTCAGAGGTTTCGCTATAGGTATAATATTATGTTCCACACTGTCACTAAACTAAATGTTTTTCAAAAATAACTGTCATGTGGTTTAGACCTAATGTTATAACGTTAAACTGTAGATATTTATTTAACAAGTCTTATAATATACTAGGTAATCTAAATTTAAGATTCTTAGTGGAGCAAAAAATGTACATATAATATTGGTGATAAAGAGTTTTGTTAAACGCTGAGACCTTATAAATTGTCTTGAAAGTTTTTAATTTAGAAGTTAGAATTTCTAAGCAGCTTTTCAAATGAAACCTTCACATACTTACATAATACATTAATATTTCAACATATGCCATATTATGCCATAGTAAATCTTCACAAGTATAACATTCAATATATGAAAATCGTGTCAACTTTCAGCTGTGTATTTACATAAAACGAAAACGATGTTTCAAAACTTTGGTACGACGATAAACATCAGTTAATTACAAAACGTATATAATGCACTATATATTCTATGGTAATTTCAAATTTGGTGTAAAAGGTTTCATCAAGGATTCTGAACACGATGCGTGTATCTCCGTTTGAATAAATTAAACTAGAGAAACATTTCCATTGAGTGGAGCTAAAAAGACTCCAAAGTGGATAAAGATGAAAAGCCGTGTTTAAAGATGTCCCTCCGCGTGCAACCATTTTGCCGCTCGCAAAAGGTTCCGGAAAACTTGTATGAGCTTCTCAAACACACTGTTTTCCACCGCGGATTGTTCGGGACGATATGACCGCCCGCTTCTTCTCTGCTATCCCGGTTCAATTTATTTTAATTAGCCCATTCAAAAAGAGAACTAAGAAACTGAGAACGAAGCTTTCTAGTTTTATACGTTAATTAATCCACTGGTGCAGCTGCCACCGCTGCCACCCACTTCATCCTGGTCACGACGTACGGCTCGACTAACTTTATCTCAAACGAACGAACGAGCTGCCATTCAGAAAAGAGAAGTAATTTGTTTCCGTAACAAATTACATTATGAATAACTGCTGCCGCCACAGTGTGCACGAAAAAGATTATAATATTATAATATAATATATTAAAATAGGACGTGTAGTATACATAATTTTATCATAATATATACGTGTAAAACGCACGTGATAATAATCTACCACGCGGGCATGTTTGTACGTAAGCGTGGAAAGTTTCTTGGCGGAACTAAAAAAAAAAAAAACTCCACTTGGAAAAAGAGCAAAAAAATGTATAATATTTAGGTAGGTTCCTATATTACTATTACTACTACTATTATTATTATTATTATTATTATCGTGTACAATCGACCCTCCGCTGAGGAACGATTCATACGCAATCGGCTGAATAGACGGATGATTAGCTTTCTCGTGTGTGTGTATATATATGCGCGAGCTCTGCAGCAGTCCTATTCTGTTGTTGGAGACTATATAACGTCGAATTGGCCAAGGGTCGGAACATACGTATAATCGCCGTACATAGACACACACACACACACACACACACACACACATACTTACTTACATTGTACACATATATAGAGCGTACACTGTACACACTGCAGCTAGTTGTGCTTATATATACACACACTCATTCATCTATAATCTATATAAATACGCTTCATGAAATGTACTCTTCCGAGCTTGTAATACGTCTTCGAGTGTGTGTGTGTGTGTGTGTGTGTGTGTGTATAGAAATGTCTGCATCGATAAAAGATCAATTGTAGTTTTTCGCTAGCAATCATCCGACTCACTCACTGCCCCCCTCCAGCCCCACCACCGACACACACATCGACCGATATCATCGTGGAAGACTTTAATTCCCCGAGTAAATTCCGAATTGATAAAACGGCAAGTCCAACCCGGAACCGATAACTCGAATCCTACATAGTCATATGTACGTATTATATACGTATATATAATATAAAAACATTAAATTCATATCATTGCAAATGTTGCGTATACATATATTTATTACATAATTATACCGGGTTGTCCATTTAACGTAAGATATTCATAATTTTAAAAACTATTAAAGTTTTTAAATCATTTTTATTACACAATTTAAAGCAACATTTTTCTAAAAATATGCATTTTTTATTATTTGTATAGCTAATTTTTTTAAATGTTTACTTTTTTTAATGAAACCATGCATTTTCAATTCCTTATTTCAAAGCAGAATGTTTTTTTGAGTCTATAAAAATCCAGTTTGGGAGAGTACTTTATGCGTTATAACTCTAAATGCTTATAGATTTATACTAATACTAAAAAACTATTTGTCCAGAATTTAAGTTTTATAGATTGAAATACTATAAATAATATTATGCTTCATAATATGAAATTGAAAATGAATGATATCATTTAAAAGAATAAAAAACGAAAAAAATATATAAAGATAGAAAATAATAAAATATTTCCAAAAACGTTGTCCTAAAATTGTGTGTAATAAATACATATTTTCAAAAAAAAAATTGTGTTTTCTCAAATAATGAGTACCAATTTATGTTAATTAATGGATCATCTTGTATATTATATTTCATTTATATATTTGTATAGTACCTGTACAGCTCAGTGAGCAAGAGTGTGTTATGGATTACCGCCTGTGTAATGTTCTATAATTCTAATGTTCTAATTTTTAATACCAAAAAATATTGTCTACTTTCACCTCAGTTACATCTGAAAAATGTGATTGGACTAGTCCCTTAGTATACGATACTGTTTTAGTTATAAACCTAATAGAGGTATGCTTAATATCAGGTATTTTTTTAATATTAAGTAAATTCAAATACTCAGTACAGTTGAGTACCTCTAAACAAAACTTGAATTTAAACACATTACCGTGAAATAAAAGGTGGTTTCTTGAGATGATAAAATTTGTGACTACTTACATGTATAATAGTTATCCTTAAGTATGCTACAATTTTTAACAATCGACGTCCCAAATAAATTTAAAAATAAAACAATAATATCGAACTTCATAGTTATGAATCACAGGTATTCAAATGAAAACATATTTTTAATTATTAAGTGATGCCAACAATATAATATAGGTGTATTTGTAATACATGTCGTATCAACAATAATAATGGTTTATCAAATGCATATAATATGTTCAGAAAATTAAAAATAGCATACAAAGTATTCATATTTTTTTAATGGTAAACTGTTATAAAAGTTGACATCAGTTATATGGGCAAGTTTACAATATTTACATGTCAGCTGTCGCCATAATAAATCTACGTATTTAATTATTTTAATATAGATTATAATATATTATGTACCTATGGCAGTTATAACACATAATTATTCAATTTTCCAACTCTGTGACTCGTGCTTCAAAATATTAATATGTCTAAAAGCCAATATAATGTACCCTATGTATAAGTTTTGTATTCGTGTTACCGGATATACTATACATGAACTGCAGGTAATCATTTTTTTCCTTTATAAAGTATCATATTGTATGACTATAAGGCTTCAATGAAGGCCAATCGAATGATAAAAAATGTTTTCTTTTCGTATAAAACTCGGTTTGCATTATTCACTGAAAACCAAATATTGGAAATGTATTTTAAAAACGAAACAACGGCTTAGAGAAATGCGGCGAGTAGTTAATGTAATAGTTTAAGCACGACATTGATGTTATACAAAAGAGTTTGGTTAGTAAACCAATGTTGTTTTTTTAAATTTTATTTCACTCGTCCTAGTTGGAGAGTGTAACTAAAAGAGCTTTGCTAGAGATCAAAGGGTATTGGCTATATACGGATACGCAACGCGTTTTCCCGCCGTCAAAATGCGCGTAAAACTTTTAATAAAATATACATTCATACAAAGCAGTAAGCATAAAAAGAGAGATCTGATAGAAGTATATATTATTATAATGAAGGGTATTGCCATTATGTATGAGGACTAAAAAAAACCTATACGATTGTAATAGTGACTATCCCACCAAAAAACTCGTGGTCAAAAGTTAAGCACAAAAAAATCCATTTAATAAAAATATAAAAAAGATACCCTCACAAACGGAAATGTATATACGATTTCAAATTGATTACTCGTTTTCGTTGTAAATGGATATAAATGGAAGAAAATATTGGTTTGCTTTCACCCTTTCAGACATGTAATGAATGTAATCAAGTATTTTCAACTTGAGTTTAGCAAGTATTATACGTTGCACAATACGTACCTATATGGGATATGGGATTAACTATAATACAGCTACATTCTAGCATTTTAATTACTGTCAATCCTTGGATAGTTATACTAAGTTCATTCCGTACTTTAATTATTTGTTACACAAATTATCATATAATGCGATGATTATTCAACATATTAAAATAAGTAAGTACCTATGTCATAAAAATGATCAGATATCCCCGACCTACACTATAATATTATTATTATTATTATTATTATTATTATTATTATTGACTAGTTTCCTAAATTGCATTCAAGTATGAAATATCGATACGAAGAACCGACATAGTTGGATCTTGGATGAGACTTATAAATGTATTTGAGATAGTGATAAAGGAAAATCAATAATTCCATGAGCTGCGGTTTCCAGATAAAAGTTAAATTAGCGACCATTTGTAAAAACACTCAATCCAAGCCGGAAAATAATCAATATTAAATACATCGATTATCAGGATACGATACACATCCACACCCACAGCTGCAGTTTATAATTGAACACGACCACTATAAAGTGTATAGTGAAAAGTATACCTATTACAGTAAAACCTCTGAATAGCGGACACTCACGGGACCGACCAAATTGTCCGCTATTGAGAGGTGTCCGCTATTGGGAAAAATTGATAAAATAATATGTATGTATTTATGTCTGAAAATTTAAATTTTATTATGCCGGGACCGGAAATTTTGTCCGTTATTGAGAGGTGTCCGCTAATTAGAGGTGTCCGTTAAGAGAGGTTTCACTGTATATTCATGACTATCATTCCTTTTCCTACAACAAGTAATTATTGGTGTTTAGGTATATGTACATCGAAAGTGGTTAAATTGAATAGTTTCAGGTTACCATACCGAAAAAAAAAATGTTTAAAACGAAACTTATATGTACATGCATATAATGAATAATGAGGGTCGTGTACATTTCACAGTACGGCCCTTCGGGTATATCGAACAAAGCGTTTCGAGTAAATTATTGAACAAAAAATATAACAAAATCGCATTTTAACCGAAACAGCTGCCGCCCCACAACTCGACACTTGGTCGTTCGATTTGATATTATCCCCCAAGATGGGCGGTTTCCAACGCGTAAGGTGTCGTAACCAACAATTACTACGTATATGTATACCGCATAGTACTGGCCGCGCAGAAGTTTTATTGTCACATCAATCACGTTTTTCACACGTTTCCGTCTCCCCCACGGAGTGCAGTGGCGTAGGTAGGTACATTAAATTATGCGAAAATCAACCCGTTTCCTCCGGCCAACGATATCCAAACACGAATAATACACAAGTATGGCACGCCTCCGAAGACTGTGTGAAAACGGTCCGTTTGGTCTGATTTCATGTGTAACCCTGCACCGTGCCCCATTATATCATATATTATACAATATGAACTTGATATGTTTTGTTTACATTACTATAGGTACGTATCATATCATACAGCCTGTAAGAGGTACACGCTTGTTGTTTTCGAGTTATTAAGTCAAGTATACAGACGTTTTGTTATTGTATAATTTGTAATAGTAATAATTATATTATATCCGAGAGAGATCTTGGCATAATATCATACATAAAAGCGGGTAATGCCTCAAAATTGTTAGGTTCTATTAAACGCCTCTCTTATCGACCTACAGACAGGCCGTAGATGATCTTTTAAATAGCTCTTTATACGGCTTTGCTTAGAACTATTTCTTGGTGCAGTTATTCCATTATTTGGAGCCTTCACTCTAAGTCAGGATGCGATTCGATTGAACTAGTCTTATGACGCTTCCTGAAATGTGTAGCTTTTCTCTCTTTGGGACCTATACGGTTCAAATCGTTCCAATACAACTGAATTTGCCCATACTTTAGTCACTAGACATGAAGCTGTGGATATTTTATATATTTCCTACACAATCTCATCAATGGCCACATTAACTCTCCGTATTTTTAAGAATCATAGCCAGCATAATTTTTCTTTTTATCATCACAAATGTCCTTCGTTTTTATACTTGCCATATCATAATATTCTAATTTTAGAAAAAAGCACACCCCTATATATTCGGAGCTTCTCTATGTCTCTATCCAATAATGAAAATCTGACCTCGATTTCTTGTGTGATTCAATACATATGATAAATATGAGCGTCACTTAAAGTTCAACTGACATATACTATATATATATATATATATTATTTGTACTAGCTGTTTCTATAATCATACATTCTTACGATTATATTATCTGTTATCACTGTCTATAAATGTTATAATATTTTATTACCAACAGATCACCTATAGGTACACTGTAGTTTTAACTTTATTTTTTTTAAATTATGCCTATTTCTCTCTTATGTCTATTTAATTTTGTTTATTAACCCGTTAGATTTAATTTAAGTATAATATTACCCGTTATTAAAATGTGTATGGGGCTACTGCTCGTTTTATTCAAACGAATAAATTATTTAAATTATTATGTTATTAATTGATAGGATTTAAAACACGCTAATGTATGACCGTGCCGATAAACCTTTTCAAACCATTTCAAAATCGTATTCGGTCGATGTATTTATAATTTTTTAATAAAGATATATAAAGACTTACAGTAGGTAGTAGGTAAGAATAAGTTTATTATACTAAGTAGGTATATTGTGTATACTCGTACTTTTATGTGTAGCCATTAGCCGTCCGCTGTAAAATAAAGGAAAAAAATCGTAAATATATAATATAATATTATGCGGTCCGAATGACGAACAATAATGGTTATTATCGCGAGACTGCGCTCGGGTAGATATATTATATTATATTATTGTATGCATTATGTGAGAGGTATTATATTTATTTATAGGTTAGGTATATATAGAGGTAGGTAGGTGTACGGTCGAAATCGGTTTATCTCTCGTCGCCGTCGCCAAACCGGGGAGCGTTTACGCGTTTCGACACCACAATGAACACAATATTATTCAATATTAATAATAAGTAGCAGGAACACGGGTGAGCCGGCTGTGCAGTGTTGGCACGTAATATTTGCGCCGTTTGCGCCTATTTCCGCCAACGTTATTGTTGTTCACGACACCGTAAACATCAGTGTTGCGCAAGTTCCCAGTCGTATCGCGCATTGTTGTGCGTATATTGGTAGGTATTAGGTACCTAGACGGTTATTTTATTTATTTTTTTCTCGGCGCCGAATCACTGTTGCACCAGTGCACTTGCCGTTTGTTTCTCACCCGCGCGTCCCGTTAACCGTAAAATTAATTCTATTAAAAAAATATATATATTAGTAAATATAATACATATATATATAATATAAAGACCACACGCAGTTAACAATATATATATAGGTATATCACAAAACCCCTAGTTTCGTAAATTACCCGACAACGACCCGAAATCAACGTTTCAGCGGAAAAGGTAAACTCTCAAGTATTCGCGTTTTTTCTTCTTCTTCTTTTTCTTCTTCTTCCTCCTCTTCTCTTTCTCCTTCTCCTTCCTCTACAGATGTATATACCCGCACCTACTTTGCCAAAACGACTAACTTCATAAGCACTCTTGCTATATATACCTCAACACCGCCGCCGACCTACTTATGTGTCTTTATATAGGTATATATATATAGTCTCGATTATTTTATACGCGCCGGTGTTCCCTTATTTCCGGGCACAAAGATAATGCGGCGAGGAATTTTAAGTGCTTAAGTGAGAAGTTAGCTGCGGCTTTTCGCGTTTTGGATCGAACTTTTTCGGTCCTTTGGGGACTCCGTCCCTTGTTTTAAACACATCGATTTTCCGCCGTCTACACTTTTTCTTATTATACCTCCACCCACTGCTACCCGAATCCTACCAACCCCCAACACTGCAGTAACTGCGCTTCGCCGGTACGCGCACGGAACCGGATCTGAGTGCTAAAGCGGAAGACCTTTTTACGCTAAGTGGCTGACCCAACGTCATCCAATTATTCGGACAACGACGCGCGTATGCCATAAGTGGATTCCGAGACGGGCTTTTAGAGGACGTATATAATGGTAATGGGAGACCCGTTTACAAAAGAGAGTTTTGACTTGCCAAGACTAACGCAAAGGGCCGAGTGGTTCAGATATTAAATTTGGTTGAGTTCCAAAATGTATACGCCATGATGCGCGGAGTGGTGACCTTTTATGCGTATTTTTGTATTTTTCTCGTCCGTTCATTAAATTACGACCATCCCTCTCCGGTAAGTGACATCGATTCACTTCGAGAAAAGTCTTCGTTTAAAGGGATTCACGCTGCACGATGTGTTAAAATAAATAAGCATATTATTTATTATATGGGTACCGGGATCCATTTAACATCAAGTAATTTTTTTTTCTATATACTTTATTCGTTAAATTAATATTTTTTAAACAAACTGCAATGCTCATAGTATAGTATTATAGCGTTTATTCCTTAATTTATTTTACATTCAAGAAGAGGAAATTTTTTTTTAAACTACCAATTTTCAAAACGATTTATATCAAATTGCCATTTATATGGTTTGTGAAAAACTGTGTATTTTATAAATTTTGTACATTTGTAGATGAATTTCAGTTTTTAAATTTTCAACAAAATTTTGAATATTATGTAACTTTGTGTGAACAAATAAAATTTAAATTACATTTATTTAAAACTTTGTGGTTCTAAATGAAGTTGCTAATCTAATTAAAAATAACTTTCTAAACATTTTTCGTCAAAAAATAATAATCTGTTTATAGTAAGTCGTTAATTATATAATAGACATAGGTACCTACCTAACTGTTAACATCTATATCTCTGATGTTTTTCATTTTTATTTAATTGTAGAGAACTTATTTTTTTATTTTAGTTCAAATTGATATGTTTTAAAAAATTTAAAAACGTTCAAAATATTATTTTTACATTAGTAAAGTTATACTGCGTGTTAAAGAAGTTTGGAACATTCCATATTATAATATGATATAGGTAAATTATAATTGATAAAAAATGTTTCATATTATATGGCCATGTGTGAATTACCTACATTAAATTAATTTACGAAAATAGTTCTTTTTTAAAGTGGCAATCAAAATAAAATATAAGTTGCATGATACTACAGTTTATTTTTATTTTCTGCAGAATACATTGAATCTAATTGAAAATATGTAATCAATTGTCACTGAATTGTTCTAACTTAATTATTATGTCAAAAGTTATAACGATGAGCATTTGAAACACAACAAATTAATTATACGTCATATAATATAATATCATACATATAGATAGATGCGTTATATACGCACTTGTATACGGTAAATCTAATACATTAAGTTTATTGAAAAGACAATACCAAACAATGTTGTGAATCAACATCAAATACAACAGTTCTGATAAGGTATACCACATATTTGAATAAACTAATATTATAATAACAATAACTCGTAAAATACGATAATTTTAAGCAATGAACATTAATATCCTGTATTTCAAATTTCAATACATCCACAATGCATGCATAGGTGGTATAAATTTAAGTAGTCACTAGTCAATTATAATATTGATCTTGTCCTGCAGCAATATAATTACTATTATACGTTGCACTGCACATTGTACAATGTAGAAACTAATGCATCGAAACGTTCGTAATCAACACACATAATACATCACACATTGTCTAACCTTTCAGTTCAATGCACACATAAGTGCATTTTCTTTACTGTGCTACTTACGGAGGTCATGTATAATATGGTACTATCGGTAATAAATAAATAAACTAAGTTATTCCGGCCGGGGGTATCACGTTTACCGCATGGTGACCCGATGCAATACTATATTTTCATTACGTTTATTCTCATTATATTGTTTCTGTCCGAAACAGCAGAAAACATAAAATATGTAAATCGAACGCATCAAAGTTAGTCATCAGCTCGATTCTGCTTGGATGTAATACTTGTGACAGACCGATAACACGAATACGATTGTGTCCTATAATTTTTTTTTTTTTTTAATGCACCTATACGCATTTATACAAACAAGTACTTATCCATATGATATTTTAATATTTTTAACGACAAACGATTACCTTGCCACAGCAGTCGTATTGAGTTACAGCCCATTTCCCGAGGTAACCCCGCAAGGAACAACCATCGCATCACGTGACGAATAATAAAAAAACAGTATAGGTACCCACCTCCGACGTGCAACTACGCTATACGTACGCTGTGGGTATATTCGATATCAAAATACAACATAACTTCTGTACAAGCGTTATAATAAACGCGTGTTGCCAATAATATAACAGACACACACCAAAACCGCACGTTTTATCTGGCCGTTGTAATCAAAAGATAAATACATCTCTGCGGATCCGGGATCACAACACTATATCAAACGAGACGTGCACGACCCAAGCTGCTACCGGTGCCGCCCCGCCGAAATAATCGTTTACTCTCGTTCACAACAACAATTGACGCCGGATCAATTATAATATATAGTTTCACGGTCGGCCGGGCGGCGGCGGCGGCGTCCGTCCATCGGAGTGGCGGCCGATAATACATAATAACATGTGCGCGGGAGTATTACCTATATACTCGTAAACGCGATAATAATATATTATATCTTACATTTTATAATATCGCGATGTACCGCGCGGGGCCCGGCCGATGAATAGCCGCGGACGGGTGCGGGTGGGACGGGGCGAGAACGCACCCCCTCCTCATAAAAATAATAACAACAATAACGATGCGACGCATAATAAATAATAATAGTAAAGTACCGCAGTGATATGAGTGTGTGTGTGTGTTGTAGGTATACCTGCGTCACAGCGTGGACCGTTTTCGTAGATGATTTGGCACGCCGAACACGCTCCCCGGACAACAATATTGTCTTTTGTTCGGGGTGTACAGAGTTTTTAACCTGATTGTAAGTACCCATATACTATAATATTATTATGCTCGAATAGGTACAACATGTACAGGGCGATTCGCCATGAGCGTGGTCACCCCATTTCTATTCTTAAATAACGATCTCGTTCAAACCCTGAGTATATTGGAATTTTTAAATACATGTAAGTACTCGAAGCATAGATTTTCAAATGATTGAGATTTTTTTTTTACCCGTACTACTTAATGAGAGTGTCCACTGTGTTCACGGTAAATTATTATTTAATGGATAAGTTTTTTTTAAAACGTGGATGTGTCTAATTCAAAATTCGAACGAATAGTTTTTCAGTTATTTAAAAATATTCATTGCAAGGATAAAAGTAGTTTTGCAAAAACATTAAATTGAATTATCATGTGATATTGGATCTATAGTGTTTATTATGTCTATAATTAATTGGACATGTTTAAAAAATATCGATACTGATATAGATTGATAATATTAATTACTAAAATGTTTAAGTCACAAGAGAACCCATGTCTTCCAAGACCATTATGATGTCGTGGATCTATTTTTCTCCTCCGCAGGACACTCCATAAGTATACTATACAAAAGAGTTCGAGGATTATAGTATACCATATTATAGTAGCACTATCACACGGTGTTCAAGTATGACGTTTGAAAATTACAAAAATCAGATTTCGAAGAACTGCAAAATTACCGAAAAAAGCGGAGGTTAACGTTTTTTTGCAAATCAATCACACTGTATATATATATAAATATATATGAATATATAATATGATATATTTACCGGTTTTTCCCTCTTCTTCGTCACTGCTTGTTTATATACAGGTATATATACGCGTAGGTACTAACATTCGTATTTACACACAGTTCGCGTACGCCTATTATACACACGCGCGTTCGTATTCTTTTCTCGGCGCAGCTCTGTTCTGTTTCTTTTTTTTTTGGTGCGATAAACACAATAATAATATAATAATATAATATACACTCGCGCGGTGAATGCTAATCCACCGCGTGCAGCGTGTACGACGTCGCTTCAGCCAGCTCTGCTCAATGTTATGTACATGTATTATATTATGATCCTATTCAATAAATCTTTTTCGGGCTGTTAGGCCAGTCTATATATATAGGTATGTACACGGCAACATGGCTCTCTCGGGGACACAATGCGAGGTGAAGAAATCGACGCCGCCGAAGAAGTGTCCATTTGACACCGTCGGTTCTGGGAAATAATGACCTTTGTTCGTCGGCGGCCTTTTCGCGACGAGCCGTCCGTCGTTTATATTATTATTATTATTATTATTATTATTATTATTATTGTTATTATCATTATTATTATCGCAGTCCAGATACGTATCTGCGACGACGTTTATTATGTATTATTATTTTTTTTTCTTCGGCCATTATTATTTTTATGTTATTGTTATCTGCATCGCGACGGATTTCCACGAAGACGCGCTCGATAATTAGTCGCACAGTGCCCATACATAATATTAAACACAGGGGGTTAGAGTGGCCCACGGGGTAGGTACATGTTACATACCACCGCTACCAGGTACGACGACAAGTAATCCCGAGATTAAGACGAGTAGTAGTTATTATCGAGTGCCGCGATAATATATTATTGGTAGGTATTATAGGTACAAGATGTACGGTATGGTGAGAATAACCGGTGAACATTTCACGGGGGTAGACGAAATCCGATAGCCGAATATATAATATACATAATATTATTATTATTATTATTGTATGCTTTACGTATATATTATATAGATTATATAGCTGGTATGTCGGTGCAGCAAATGGGTATATCGAATTTTATCTGGAAACCTGTTACGCGTCCAGACCACTTTAAGCAGTGCCGGTCTGAAACGAAAACTTCGTGCGATAAACCACCCCGACGTTGAACACTATAACGTGATATCCTTCATTGTCATATTAATTCTTATTATTATTATTGGCTACAATCATACCTATCATTTAGGAGAGAGATACCGTATGTCCATATCGTACTGCAGTTATACTGAGACTTGGTTTTCCTAGTATTAAAGATAATATGATTAATGCGCATGCGACGGAGAAGCTATGCATTTACAAGGTTCTATAAGCACAGCGTTTGATAATCTGTTCAAAACACAGTGCAACCCCTCAATAGCACGGACGCCTAACAAACGGTGAAACATATAAATACCTGCAGACACCCCTAATCGCTGAAATTTTTTCGCTATTTGTAAGTGTCCGTTAGAGAGGAATTCACTGTATAAAGGAATTAAGATGTGACACCTATCGAGGGGTGGGTAACAGCTATAGTTCGAGTAATTTAGGAGTGTCCTTAAACAGAAGTTTCGCATTACCATTATTTTATATTGCATCATAAAGAACTCAATAGAATACACGGAAGCTTAAACTTGTTTTTGTTTTCTATTCGAAGACAATCATTATTGTAAAAGATACTAAACAAAATCGATGGTTTTATAGCCGTAGATATATATGATACATTGTATTATTGTGTGTAAGACTATTGTCGAAAAAAATTAGAAACTTAACAATTATTGTTTAAATATTTTCAATTGTATTTATTAGGGTATTATTTACCTACATATAAGCATTGATTATAAATACTAGTATTTATAATCAATGGTATAATATTATAATAGTGTACCAGTTATGGATTTATAATTTGAAACTAATGGCGTAGCGATTGAGCAATATAAAAAAAATAATTTGTTTAGTGAATTAATATTGATTGTTTCAAATTATTCACAATAATTTGGAAGTACTTACCTACACATTATATAATTTGAGTATTTGAGTATGTAATTCCTACTGACTTACAATTGTTGTTAAGACAGTACATACTGCAAAGTGTATATAATTATAATAAAAATAACGAGTTATACATTGATAAGTACCTATTTGTAAGTGATTCGTGAGTGCGAAGGTGTGTGTCAGCTTCAAAGCTATAATTGCTTTTACTTTGCTGTAGGTACCTAACCGATTATGTGTTCTAAATTATTTTTCTGTATTACATTAACGTACAAAAAAAATTAAGTACCTACCTATTATGTAATTAAGACTTAACCTCTTAACTTTCCCCAGCATTGTTGGTAGCATATTTTTTTTTCTCGCTTGCGTCCCAGACGCATGATAACTGATGCAATTATGTCATTAGTACCTACTCAATTGCAATATGCGATTATTGACATTATTATCTTTATTGACGTTTTGAACGATCGCACTTCGCGTCACGTATGTATACTGCAGACTTGGGCCAGAAAAGAGCGTGCAACAACGATTGTTTTGTTACGATATAATTGTGTAATTGTGTGTGTGTGTGTGTGTGTGTGTGTGTGTGTGTGTGTGTGTGTGTGTGTGTGTGTGTGTGTGTGTGTGTGTGTAGTACAACTGTAATACTACTGTGTACATATATATTGTATTCGAGGATGATGAAGCCCGCTCGCAGTGTCCGCCGCCTAGCCATTATCATCATTACGATCCCTCCGCGAGCGCGCGGTAACCATTATAACCACCATAACCATTACCAACCGGGATACCATCATCATCATCATCATCAACATCATCGCCGTGCGTAGTCGACGAGAAAAAGCTTTTAATAGCTTTGATTGAGTGCCACCCTGAACGCCCCTCCCGTCTTTGCTGCTCGCCACCCCGAGATTGGTTTATTAATACTGTACACAAGCTGTTCGAATTTCCTACAAGGGATGTTTTGCACAGCCACCCTTCACCCCTGCCCGAGGCTTTCGCCCACGCGACATTTGTTCCGCCCCATCGGCTAATATTAATTCTGATGCAAGAATTCCGTCGGGGATAACCGCCGCCCAGCATTAAGCCGGTAACATCATAATCGCGCTTTTGCGAGGGCTGTTTTTGTTTTGGTATTATTATTATTATTTTTTGTTGTTGTTGTTTTTTAAATCTTTCCAATGAGGGTTATTATATCCACTCAATTGGAAATGGTTGGACTTTTTTTTTTAATATTTCTGACCTAGGAAAATGCATTATGTTCTGATGGTTACCCAATATACTTCTATAATATTATGATGATAGTTTTATGGTGATACCCATTAGATATTTTATTTAGTTTCAAAACTTTCTAAAATTAAAAAGTAGAAGTGTACTCGAAGGTACCTATTTTAACTAATTACTCTAGGAACGATAATATTTACGCAACACCAACCGCTGAAGCACTAATATCGGTTTCGTTATATTGTTGTAATTCAAAAACAAACAGTATAATAGTTTGACTTTAACATTTTAATTTCGATGCACCAGACTAATGGCCGTATAGGTAATCTATACATATTTGAATTTACACCAAATATATTTAGTACAAGGTTTTTTTTTAAATTTAAAAATGTTTTGTTTTTTTTACAGCTTTTAATAGACATATTATTTTGAATTTTTTGTTATGTAAAATAATATTATGTTGATTACAATATTATTTTTATGCTCAGTCAAAATGTGATGGGAAATCTAATACAAGGTACTATATTATAACAATATAAATAGTATATCGAATACAGATATAGCACGATTTTTTTATATGTGTTTACTTGTTTATCTAACAAAATTTGTTAGAATCACGAAAATTTTTCAAATTATTTTTTCATTTTACATTTTAAAAGCAATAATAATTAGCCCTGACATTTAAAACTAAGTCGCTCAAAAAAGTTCTTACTACTATTAAAAAATATTTAAAGTACAAAGGTTTAATTTTTTTTATATATAGATATTTGAAGTTCAAATTTTAACAAAATTGGATATTTTATTTAAACAAAAACAAAATTATTTTAGTTAAATTTTTACCTGTTCAGAATCACACGCATTATTATGATTATTATGTGCTGAAAATTTAGCTTATATATTATAGTAACAAGTATATAGCAATGTCCAATTGCTTTAGGTATTACAGCTTTATAAATGATTGTTTAAAATGTCAATTATAAACACATACCTTTCACTTTATGTACCTACATATTTAATAAACTGAAAAAGTTATACACATCATACAATTACTATCTAATTATCATATAGGTACCAAATACTATAAACATTATATTATTATTTATTACCTCATATTGTTTAAAAAAATATTAATATTAGTTTAGTTTATTTTGCATGTACTCATATAGGTATCGTTCAAAATTGATGTACCTACATGAATATTATAATATATTCTATAATTAACTATATGAAAATGTTTCCCATTTTTTTACACTTTATTACATAATTATCTACTAAACAAATCTGTAAATTAATTAATTATATTTTTTCATTCCCCTTGAAGAAACTTACGTTATATAATATTATATATTACATCTATCTATATTGTTATGATATGCATTCTAGTAATAATACATTAAATTGTTATATTTCGAGTTCAACATGATTAATTGTTGAAAACAATAGTTTTGTTATTAAAATCGAAATAAACTATAAGTACACACAACGCTAAGCTAGGCTAAGCTGAAAATGTAAAGTATTATATCATATACTAGGTATTGCAGGTACTTAACTACAAGCAGTGGTCGAAGGAGCTCGAAATAAGTGGAGGGATGCATTTCATAATTTATTCAGCTTTTACGCATATGGTTCAAACGGTAGTACGAAATAAGTGGATGGATGGAAGATGTGAATTATAAAATGTGGAAGGTTCCATCCCACCGCATATCCCCTAAACCCTACTTCGACCACTGCCTACTCGTATAATCATGTTGATCTTGTATAGACATGGGTGCCAGTTAATCTATTATATACACGTAATGCTATGTCATCTATTCGTTTTATAATATACTATTCGAGGAGAATAGGTGAACAAAAATGAAAACCCTCAATATATGCACGTACACATTATGACATAGGGATTTTATACAGGCATTTACTGTACGGCTGTTCGGACATTTTAATATTAATATTATATAATTAATATTGTTCTCTTATATTATATATTATCATAAGTGCTGTGGATTAACCAACTCGGAGGAGGCGGCGGTGGCTTTGAAGTTCAAGCGGAATCCGATGATCGTCTTCGCTATGTACCTATACGTGGTAGCAGTCGTATACATCATATTATTATACAATATATAAATACGGTAGCAGTCGACGCCAAAGACGAGGGCGAACGACGACGGCAGACGAGAGTGGACGACGACGACGGCAGCGGTATAGTTCGGTGCTATAATGTAATATATATATATATATGTATGTACGTACGTCCCGCGCATAGGTACATAAACGACAGTGATGGGTGGGGCGGTTCGGACGCGCGCGGTGGGGGATGAAATCCGTTTTTGGACCAATGGAGTGGGTGTGTCTGTCGCGCCGGGGATGGGCGGGGCGTCGTCGGCGCGAGGGCGGTGGCCGCGGGGTTAAAATGTCCGCGCGCGCGGCGTAAAAACCGTGACTGCCGTCGACCGGGAGGGTCAGAGAAGTGGGGACAAAAACCCGAAAAGGGAAGGAATAATAATAACGATAATAATAGTAATAGTAATAATAATACGGCGGCGGCGGCCCGCTTAAGTGCTCCGACACCGCAAACCGTAGTCGTCTCATCAGTTAGTACAACCACCCGACCGCTCAGCGACGACAATCGCGCGCGTACCGTCGTCGAACACACACGCACGCACTCAATCGCTCGGTCGATTTACTCACCGCGATCGCCGTATTCGATACCCGTCGACGCGACGGTCCGTCACGACGATACGCGCGAGTGTTTATAGATGAACATTTATCATATAAGTGATATAATAATAGCCGAAGGATTATATCATATCGCCGCTCGTCATAATTACAATATTAAACTATAAGGAAAACGTCGACGACGCGTGTGCCACGGAGTAGTATTCAATAATAATATTATACATTATTACAGACCAACCCGTCGTGCCGGCAACACGTGCGAATAATATAACCGAACAGCGCACGAATACGGGTATTGTCGGAAAAACGGATTTTTCCGTTTGTTTGCGACGTCTCACGAAACGTTCCGGTTACCGTCACATTCCGTCATCATCGGTTCCGCCGCGGATATCCGCGACCGTCACATCGACCGCGGCATGTCCGAGTCCCCGCGCATCGACGTGACCGGCAACGACGACGACGACGAGTTGTGCTGCACCAACGACCGGAGCCCGGCCACGGGCGCCGCTAACGGACCGATGACGGCGGCCGCCTGCAAGACGATGATGATGGCGACGGCCGCGGCCGCGATGACGACGGGCAACGGAGGCGGTGGTGGAGTTGGTGGCCGCGAATCGCCGGCCGTCAAGTCGGCCGCACCGCCGTATACGTCGTTTTCTATTTCGAGCATACTCAGCAAGGACAAGCCCGGCGGCGCCGCCGGCAAACAGCATAGGAGCGTGGGTGCAGCAGTGTCGCCGGCCACAGCAGCGGCCGCGGCCGCTGCAGCGGCCACGTTCGATGTCACCGCTCATCTAGCGGCCGCAGCCGACCACGCCATGTTATCCAGGTGAGTCCGCTGCGACGGCGATCACTTGTTTTTTAAGTTTATACGACTGAATTGGCCGGTGGGTAAAGGTGGTAATTATACTGACATTTTTGAAATATTGTTCACAAACGCTGCTATTTTGCAAGTTGTAACTATAAATATTAAAAACCTGTGCTACTTTCTTGGAATTCGATATTTAATATGAAATTACTTATGTAAGAGGATGCAATACATATGGGTCTAGAGAGGCTCTAAAATATACGGTATGAAAATCTATTATCACTTGATCTGTTTTATGGAGTTGAAGTATTTACCACCTCTATCCGCTAATGGTAAATTCTCAAATAACACCTTTATAACACTGTATAATATTTGAATAAAAACCTTTTCAAACCTTATTGCAACAATATTTATTGAACTACAGCACTTTTATTTTAAGAAACTTTAACAATGTGAGCTAATCCTACTTTTACCCTCGACTCCTCCAATTATTATATTAATACACCAAACGTGATAAAATTATCTTTCATTTTTATCGTATAATGTATTATACTGCAATATATTATTTTCGAGCACTGATTAAGATATGTATAGGTATACCTATTCATAATATTATATAGAGGCCCAAGGGCAGATTGTTTGTACTCATTAATGGAAATAAAAGTATACAGTCTACTTCTTAATTCTTATCCATATTTGAGCATTATAATATTGGATTCATACTGCAGGAGTATACGTCATAATAATAAAATATAATTTATTATACCACTGATTATTAATTATATACTTTATATTATGTATAATTCGTTGGTGCCCAAAATCATTAAGTTTCAAGTAAAATACTAAAATTTTACTTTTTAATTTAATATTTACGTAAAATCATACTTATGTACCAATAATGACATAAAACAAAAATGTAATAAGAAAATATAAACATTTTTTATATTTTACGACTCATATTATTATTTTCAATTAACAGTAAAAAAAGTGCATAAACAACATTAACAACGGTAATATTTGGCCTGAATATATTTTGCTCTAGAGTGATGACGTTTTGGACAAATAGTAGTGCGCTCTTTTAAATAAGTATATTTTTCTTAATATCCTACTTGTAAATATAGGTAATAGTTGTTCGAAACAAAATTTAATTTTTGTTCCATACACCTACAGGTATATAATATTAAAATAATACTTTTTTTTGTTTGCATTCATAAATTGTTAATAATAGTTTATAAATTATATTCGTTTATCGTTCATAACGAAATTTATTATTGCTAACAATTATTTTGACAAGATTGGTTTTTTAACATTTTATAATATCTTGACTATAATAGCAGTAGTATCAATGCAAAGTATGATTTGTTCATTGTTGCATAATAGACTTTTTCCACGAAACATTAATAAACGTGACCCTCGAAAATTGGTCTTTTACATTTTAAATATTATTTTTTTATTTAGATGCCTCAGGCCGTTGACTAAAAGTTGTTAACTTATTAACAATGTTAATATTCTATAATATATAATATAATATAATGTTTGTACTAAAAATTATTTGATGTTGGTTTAAATATGATGTACAGCCATAGTTAACACGTAACTAGAATATAAATTAACTCTAGCTAATTACTATAATATAATATAATGAACAAGTCTTAGTACTTGCGGCTTGTTGGTCTTCTCGTATTGACCACCTATAGTGAGAACCTAGGAGATCAAGAAATATTATTTTGATTTCTGGCAGTTTCTGTTTGTTAGTATTAAACGAGGAAGTGCTAGACGGTTAATAATAATTGTATTCTCCAAAGGCTGTACATTGGATCGGGTTTTCTTTGAGCACAAAGTCTGTACTTAGATGCGTTAGAATGACATCTTTTATAAGTTGTCATGTTTTTTTTCCAACGTTTGGGTGTCCATTATACTTTGCTAAGTTGGTTTCTGTTTTTTCTCCGTTCACATAATCATTTTGTACCAATTCTTATACTAATGGTCTTTATAAAGTCTTGGTTTTACGTGCGATGTTTTAAACGAATTTCTCTTTGGTCGTTATGAGCTTGAAGTTTATCTAATTTTTCATTCCATTCAACATTACTGCCTTTATAGCTAGTGTCCTGCAAGCAATAGTGTGTATGTTGTTTTCTCAGTTTTTGATCTTTTAATTTCGGGCACATGTTTATATGACATACCTATGTATAATGTGGTGTTATAACTTATAAGTATGTTTATTAAATATTAGCATGTGTAATAATCTCTGATTCGAGTGAAATCAAAAGTAAATTAAAATTAACTCGGCTAAGTAGGTATACGATTGCATTTAACACTTACAAATATATATTAACCTACTATAGACATATATAGTATAATATTTAGGTGTATTTGTATTTTCTCTCTCACGGAAAAATAATTGTATAGCGAAAGTACACAATATTACATCTTTTTCTGCAAAAAAAATGTAGCTTATACCACGTGGATTAAACAAAATGTTTATAATATTATTATTTTTGTGTTAAGGTTAATAAAGTAAATTATGATAATTACATTTGATATATTTACAGCCGTCGTCATCTTTTAACTTTGTCTTTTCATACTAGTCGGCAGTTATTATATTATATATTAATATATACCTAGTATATTATATTTTCAATAAATTTAAAATGACTTATACCTACGAAATGTAAGCTATAACCCAATTTCAGTGATTTGACTCGTAATAAAAAGTTTTGACAGAATACTTTGTGTTTAAATTTGTTTTCATTTATTTTGTCATCATTCAAGGTTAATTTAACTTTTTGTGAAGTTTACAGAAAGGTGATCAGGGTACATTAAATATACATTATTTTGTGTTTATTGTATTGACTATTTACATAATAATGTAAAAAACAAAAAATAAGATAAAACGATAGCTGGTCTTAAGTAGTTTTCTATGTAATTTTATCCCCATAAATGACAAATTCATATAATATCAAATAGCTAAGAATTGAGAGTGGATTCTGATATTTATCAAATTGATTTCTTTATATCTACATTTTTATACTTCAATATTAAATTCTATAACATTGGTAAAATCTTAAATTTGTATAAATGATTAACTAATAATAATACGAGTAGTATATAGGTAGGTATTTACCTTAATTTTTTTTTTATCATAAAATGAATTTGATTAACAAATAAAATAAACAATATTTACCTTACGGATTACTTAATTATTAGGTTTATATGCGTACGTCCTAATGGCTATAAGCTCATTATGCTACAAATGTGTACTCGTATCCTGCTTATTATTATCGTCGATAAAATATTCATATTTTTACTTTAGTGTTTAAAATTATCAATGTCAATTGTGTTAACATTGTTTACTGAGAGGAGAGGTACAAATTCATACAACTTTGGATTACTTACAAACGATCGTAAATAATGATGTCATCAATAATAATATTATGCCTATAATTCTAACATCAAGAATTTAAGACGATACCACGGAAACTTGAACAATATATTTTTTTTCATGTGAAAATCAAACTAATATTGTTATGCCGTAGTTTATTCCACCGAGTTTCATATGAAGGTGGGTACTTACTATAATATTATACCTATATACTTCACCACGATAAGATCGGTTTATGATTTAAAATTAGAAAAATTTCCATTGGGTTTGGTAAAAAAAAAACAATAATAATAATAATTAATAAACAAATAAAAAGTCTATTATGTCGAAACGTCCCGTTTAAGGTCTATTATAAAAAACGTTTATAATATTATTATGTTGTTCGTATTATATTATGTGTGTATGTTTTTGTAAAATAATCGGCGCGAGTCGGCGGATTCTCCTTGCCACACACACTGCGGCGACACGCCACCCCATATGTATATGCGAATAATAATAAATAATTGTACTGGCACAACAAAAAGATTAAAAATCTACTAAAACGTTTTCCTATTTCTTTTGTGACAAACGTCCCAATTGTTTTAGTCAAGAATTGCTGTTGTTTTTTTAACATTTATAATAGGTATAAATATATACCTATATATAGATCAGTACCTATATATATATATGTGTTATATAATAAATATATATATATCCATACTGGTACATAAATTGCTCTCTTAACTATTTTTTTATTATTCACTTTTTATTATTATTATTTTAAAACGACCCTCTTAATTACACGAAAAACGCTGCTCGAGCACTCAATAGAACGCCCGGTCCTCACAAAAGACGATTGAAAACGGACCCCTTTTCTCTTTTCTGCACAAAAAAAAAAAAATAATAATAATAAATAATACGAACGAGCTATTCCGCTGCCTGTCTGCCCGATTGATATCCAGTTTCCTCCTGTATACAAACAAACAAACACACACACACACACACACACACACACACACATTTTATTATACTTATTTAAAACATTGCCCCGTCACGCCGATTTTGTTAATTACAATCGACCGGCACTGCACCGGCCACCGATTTAGATGTTTTTATTTGTTTAAAACCGGGATCGTACATTCATCATCGTATAATAGCGATGATTGTGGAACACCCAACGCGCCGTTTTTCAGCGCATTGGCCAACGCAAACGATGGTGTTTGATGGATGAGATGTTCTTTCGGTGCATATACGTATAAACATTATTCATACAAATAAAAATATTTACTGCGCTTTATTTTAAATCTTCAAAATTCTTCGCTCATTGAATCTGACGACTTATACCTAATTATGTTGCATTGCCGGTCGTTCAAAAGTTTTATCGTAATAATACGTATGATATAATATTAAATTTAAGTTCTTTAATTCTAATGGTAGTTGTAAACTTGTACTTATAGTTCATACCTACCAATCTATATTGTTATGTATATAGTATACAGGTATTGAAAAAAAATATTAACATAGACTTATGTTGCTTTGAAAAATATATTTAACTAATTCGCTTACCTACATTAACATTTAACGGTATTATCACAATACTCAAAATGAAATCGTTTTATTTGTGCTAGGTATTACATTATAATATATCAGATATTATTAACTAAAATTAGTGTTAGTACTCACTCCAGAGTACGTACCAACTATTAGGTAATACTATGTAAATCCTTAATTAGAAGTCCTGTCAATTATTAATAAAAGTAACAGTTTAACAATAATAATTAAACCACTGTGCTTATAAAAAAACATATAATTTAATTTATATTAATTCAAATAAACAATAATTTATAACGTGGCATAACTAGTCTTATAACAATACTACTTTAGAAAATTGCATATCTATTTTATTTGTTTTATACTTATGAAACCGTATTGGTTTACTAGATTCAATAGGATAGTAATGAATATATGGAACGTACAACTTTCTACTTAATATATTATATAAATAATATTATTTTGAAACATATTTAATGTTTTTTATTGCACTTTACTCAAGTTCTGTAAATTATTAGCCAATTCAAATCATTTTTACAGATATATTTGATTCATAAAGCACTTCAAATAACACATAATAGTAGGTGCCTATAATTGATATAACGACGGTATTTTGTCATCACAATTAATATCTTTAGCTAACAATGTACTAAGAATTTAAATTGTAAAATATATTATAAGCACTTACCTATTTAGTATTTTTATACTATAATAAATAAGTACCAATAATAAACAATGGATAATGTAATTTCTAAAGTGAACTAATAGAAAATAAAGGGGTATAATACATAATAATATTATTATTATTGTGTCATAAATTATATGAATGAAAAAAATACTGTGACGTTTATGAACTTTTTATAATTCAGTTAATTTGTATTTTGCTGTTTGTAAATGAAAAATGTATAAAACAGTGACTTCGAATGTAGCTATACATTATTTATATTCTTTGTAAACGAAAAAAAACACTTTGAAAACATTATAATAATATTGTGATTGTGGTTTAAAGTTGGTGTATTTAATAAAAGTCTTATCATTTAAAATACTCTGAAAAAATATAATACAAAGTAATTAGACGCGAAAAGCCTTTCAGGAGGCATCTATATTTTAATAATAATATTTTGATATTCAATATAATACTAGAGTTAGCACGCTGACGTTTTACCCGGAAAACATAATAACGCAAATAATAGTAACATAATCGTCGAAAACATAACGAGGCTGAGCGTGTATATTATAATATTATATCATCACGATAATATAACTACGTCATAGTAGTATTACGAGTGCGCTGCGAATTAATTTCTCGGCTTGGTTATAATAATAACCGTTTTTGTGTCGAAGTGACGGAGAAAAACTAAAATGCGGTACAATTTTATTATAGTATAATAAATTATATAACATCACAATATTCCATCGAATATAATATAAGATACCGATGAACACCGTCCGAGGTTCGACGCGAAGTCTGATGGACTATAATAATATTGATATCATCACAAATTTTCGGCGGGGGGGAAATCGCACGTATGCGTGAGCGAGATAATTTCGGATATGGGATATGGGACGAATACGATATAATAATAGTATAAAATAAAATATTACTATATGATGGGCGATACGCGCGATTCAGCGGGCCGGCGGGCGGGCGCGCAATCATAACTATCAATTACGGCTAATGCATTTGTCAGTAAAGCCGGACGCGCCCGATATAATTGGCAAACGGCGGCGGCGGCGGCGGCGGCGGCAGCCATTTGTGACGGCGATAAATTCCACCGTGCTTTGGGCGGCGGCGGCGGCGGCGGCACGGGAATAGAGGATATAACGCGATGGGTGGTGGTGGGGGGGTGCTGCAGGCGTGTTCGCCAGGAATTCGTCGATAACCCTCCGGGACACCCCTGCTGCAGTAGCACCGTACCCCGTACGTACATCGGTGTCTGTATAGATACATCTATACCGACCGACCGACGGACAAACCCATTCGATTCGTCCCCGTTTCAACCCCCATCCCCTGTACCCCCACCCCCCTCGGATGCGCTGCTCCGCAGAGTGCGTACAGTTATATATATATATATATATATATACATATTATATTCGGACGCAAACACACACTGCACCCAGCCGTTCAATAGGTGGGTAGGTATATACATGCCCGAGGATCGCCTGTAATAGGTATTATCGTTGAGTTTATTGTATAATAATATTATGTATTGTACAATATGGGTACTCAACGGGGTATTATCTGCATATTATATTTATATGTATATAATATAATATACTTAATGCTACGATATAGGATGCATTTCATATTTGTATACGTATGTTATTATTCCTTTGACGGCCAATCGAATTATTGCGAGCTATATACTTGTATTGCGGTATGATATGTCAATATAAGTTATCGCAGTTAACAGCCGAGTGGCACCCGACTGTAGGATAGTCCTTGGTGTATTGAAACAGCCGTTATAATATTTCCCCGTTAAATCACACATTATAATAGAAAGGCGTTTAATTATTATTCGCGTGGTTAACACTCTTCGGCGTCAATCGCGGTGACGACGACGTCATATTATGCTCTGACGACGACTGCGTTCCGTTTTCTACGTGTGCTCTGGAGAAGAATCGATTGAGCGTGTATATAATAATTGTGTACATAAAGGTTTATCTGCGTACATAGGTGTAACTGTGTAAGGATGAGCGTAAAAAAATAGAAGCAAAGTTCGGTGATTGAAATGGCGGCCAAATAACGGCGTTTCTGCGTTGGTACTTATAGGCTATATGATGGCGACACTCACCGCATCATTTTTTTTATAATTATTACTTGAAAGCTATACACTTGATTGTGTGTGTGTTTTTTTTTTATAATAAAATATCAGCTTCAGCCAATGGCCGCTATAAGATGGGTTTTAAAATTTATTATGGAACTGCAGTGCGTCTGTGGACCGCTGTTTTCTCTATTGAAAATTGGGAAATATTTGAAAACACACACCCACATCTAAAGCTGTATTATGGAGGGATTTACAAAACAACTAAATCGTTAAGTATGAGTAAAATATAATAGTTATAATGTATTGTGGTGATAGATGAACACAAAATAATAATAATTACCCGCTATAATACTAAGCGCAGCTAAGCATTTGTGCTTTGCCTTACTTACTGTATAACAATAATATTTGATACAATTATAGGATAGCGAAAAAGTCATAATTAATATAATAGTCATAACTAGGTATTAATATTATAATGATTAACAATATTGTCCTATATAGGTTATGCCTATTACAATATAATAGTATAAGTTGAAACGGGTTGCATATTTTTTAAATGTAATTTTTTTCTTACTGTGCCGAAACGGTGAAATGTGAATTGCCGCAGTTCCGAATCAGAACTTTTTTTTAGAACTTCTGTTAGTGTTGTGATTGGTGGCGTTTGAGAGTGAGCATAGTAAAGAAAAAAGAAAAATCATAATATCACTTTGGTACTGCAAATGTTTCTGTCGATAAATGATTAATGGGTTATGGACTTACACTCGGTTTTGTAATTTTTAGTGCTATCATATTATATTATAGTGTCGTCGGTATTATGATGAAAACATTATATTATTATTGTTTACAGTTGAATAATAATTTTTTTTGTGTAGGATATACAAGCAGCGACTATACGGTTTAGACAAATGTTCATGTCCATATCAATATGTCAATAGTTGTCACTACTTATATTATTATATAATAATAGTATTTAACTTTAAATGGGCAGAAAGCAATTGCTCATGGTATTGTTTTATCATACTTTTTTTATTACAATTTCGGTATTCCAATGTGACTTTATTTTTGCAAATCGTTATCCAAGGTTAGGTTGCATAATATACAGCAGTAGTAAAAGGAATTAAAATAATTTTATGCGTGTACTTAAAATATGTATTTCTATATAAATTAGTAGATATACATATTATATTAAAAGTTAAAACGCGTGTAACCGTAATATAACTTTAAATATTTTAATGCACACACGTAAATATTATGTACTCGAGCATTTAATTGAATACAATATACGCACGCATGTACGTAACGTTTTATAGTGTATTAGTGGTAATAAATACATTTTACATCCCGGCCAGTACTCATCCATTAATAATAAAAACCTTCGTATATGACGGTAATCCAGCCTGAATGATTACGCGTTTTATTATTTATGAGTAAATAGGTATATAATTTTTATCGCTGTTTTAAAAAGGTTTCAAATTGTCAACGAAATAATATTTTTTTTTCTTCATATTGTTTAAAATAATTAATTAACTGCTTTAACTATTAAAGATATTCTTGAATATATAATATTTTGTTAATGTCAAAATACAAATATTTGAATTTCGGAAAATAATATCATGACATATATACCTAACTATTTATCACATATTATATTAAACAAGTTTCAAAAGTATAAGTAATATAGTATAATATAGTTTGATAAAAATGTCTGTTTTGTACATAGACAGTATATTAATAAACTATCGCTTCAAATGCTGCGGGACAAGTACATAGGTATTCCTGATTTAACCAACGATTGAATAGTTTAACTTTAGGTACATCGTTACGATTAACCTTATTTGTAGTTATGTATTATTATTTATTTCAATGGATTTGAAATGAAAAACAAAACGCATAGAGAGCGAGTTATCAATTGTATAGAGGTTAGGTGTAACCGTGTAGGTACCTCTTTGTGCACAAATAACATTATACATTTGCCGTTAATTTAATCAAGTGAAACGTTACATGCGTTTAATACGACTGATCAATATACACAACCCTGCCCGAGATTAAAGGTATATAACCTAAATAGAATAGTCGAATAGGCACACTATAATATATTATCTTGCACGATGATTTACTTTATTAATTATCGGTTGTTGTGTTTTTTAAGCAATGACACAATTTACTTTGTTTTCCGTTCAAAAAGGATTTCGCAGAGCCCCGGAAATCGTAACAATAATATTTTGCCTATTCCGCGGAGAACCAGATTTTTAGATCTCAAACAGTTCAATGATATCGTGATTTTTCGAACCGGTGGTGGCCCGATAAACTATTGTCGAGGCCCTCGCTGCCTGGCTCGGGAAACCAGAATCGGTCCACGATTTTTCCGGGAAAAATAAAACGGCTTCAAACCAGCCGCATAATAATATCATAAATTTCATTTCGCGTGTACACCCAGCTAATTTCCCGGCATTTCGATTTCCCCTCGATGAGCTGCTGCTGGAATCATAATAAAGTAGCGGGTAATAAAAATATAACGAGCGACGCCGCCGCCGCCGCCGCCTTTGGGATATCGTCATCATCTCCGGCGGTGAAAATGGCGAGGCGAAAACGGTCGGAGGAGGGTGTGTCCCGGAGAAGGGTTTGGCGGGGCCAAAGCGCGTTATACGCGTTCGCACACACACACACACACACACACACACACACAAATAAAATGATTATACACATACATATATACTTATATATATATATATATAATATATATATATATATTTATACGAGCGGAGACGGTTTAAATGCTTTTAACGGTGCGCTGTTTACGGCACACACCGCCGCCGCCCCCTCGGGCGCGACGAGGAAAGTTTGTTACGCCCGCGCCAGCGCCATTATCGGACGATTAAATATTAATTTTAAACTAAACTTTACCCAAGTCAAAACTGTTTAGCTTAAAGTTTCAACAAACACGCGCGCACACACGGAGCTGTATATTATATAATATATTATGGCGCAGTGCAGGTGGTTCGTATAATGTTCTTCCGGGTAGACGATGCGATGATGATAATAATAATAACATTATTATTATATTCCTACACGCGCGGTGTGCAGGATGACGAGCATATAGCTGTAGATAGTGGATCCTGCAGGATTCAGGACGGAGCTGGAGAGGAAGTCGTTTATGTATACCACGTTATGTACTTTCACCCACGCGTAGATGACGGCAGTCATGATAACATAATATTATTATTTACTTCGTAGGTACCTACTCGTATATGTTATTATTACGTAGGACGTATATTTATAGGCATGTCAATACATATATGTAATTGAATAATAGGTATAATGCGTAGTCCACTACGTCGTCACAATGATCACAGCAAACTTCGGCTAAAAAGAATATTGTTATGGTTCTTAAAAACAACACTTACGTATTCATATATCACTCCATTACTGACAATAGGAAGACTGATTTTTTACTTGTTTTTATTCAACGTATACGATCAATATTGTTATTATATGTATAAAGTGCTTTAATATAATATAATATACTTAGTTATGTTTTCTATATTAAATTTGTTTTCCTTCCGCTGCACTGCTAATGAATTGATTGCATTAAATTCACTCGCGCTGTTGCTTCTATACAATCTCTTCGGGAAATAAAACGTATATGACGATCTATTTTTTGTAAAATTATGCTCAATTTTTTTACTTCAATATGTTTGTATGAGTACGTGAAATGTATACTATTGGCCGTGCACCTTTTGTTCAAACGCACATAAATAGTGAATCCGCATTCACAGTCTGAATAACAAGATGAACCCCTTCCCCGCGCTCGTATAGGTAGTATTATTGTTATTATTGACTGTAAAACGTCCAACGAGGAATATTGCATGACTGTTCGTCGAAAAGCCGTAGTAGTATGCGTATGAATAATACAAGTGTAACGATGAGTTAAGTGTTTAATATAAATATTAAATGCGTCCCAGCGAGCCTGAAAGCGAATAATCATTCGAAACTCATTGCATATTCTTACCGGGAATAGCAGCTTTACACGGAAGCATTGGAAAAGCCGTACAAACAAACATAACAAAAATATTTTTTAACTCTCTTAAAGGTACGAGTTGTTTTTTTCTCGATTATTTTTATTTTCAGGGGAAATAATAATTATTAAATTACACATCGGGGTTGCGTAAATCTATATAGGTTCGTTCGCCAATTCAGTATCAATATCTATGATGCTTTTTTAAATTAAATTCAGAAAATGTACATCATGTTTATACCGATCAACACAAAGAACCATTTAACATTTGTTAGCCCACTATCAATTATTTACATACATTTCTGATTTCATAGAAATTAGTCTCGCTGTGTCAGGATTTAAAATTTAGCATTTCGCAGTACATAGTGTTGCACGTTTGGGGTTTTATTCCATTTATACATTTTTCAATATTTTAAAAAATGATACAAAAATAAAATAAAATGTGTGACTTAAAAAAAATATAATATGTAAAAACAGTGATGTACAATACACGAGTACTTATAGCAGTGGTTTTCAAACAGGGTGCCGCGGCACACTGGTATGCCGTGAGTAACCACTAAGTGTGCCTCGGTCTTTCCATAAATTACCGATTGCATTGAATTTGTCATCTAAAAAAAAGGTCAGTGTGCCTTGAAAATTTTTTGAAGTGTACTGTGTGCCGTGTATAATAAAAGTTTGAAAATATATATAATATAATATAATATAATATATATTATCAGCTGCTCATAATGTGTGAGCTTAAACAAAGAAACTTTTTTTCACTGCTAATAATATTATTTTATATGTATAATAAGTATAATAACATATATTTTAAAGCATTTTAGCGATAATCTTATTGTATTAGTGTCACTGTTGATCGAAAGCCATACTTATATAAAATATTATTTGTATATATATTATAATATTATTATTGTTTCCTCGGCGTGTATGTGTCGTGCATCTCGTTTAATAGCCAATCGTTTTTTTTATTTTTCAGACTGGGCTTAATGAGCCACTTTGGAGCTCTAGCTGCAGCTGCTTCGGGCCGTAGTCCGTTCATGCTGTATCCGGGCGTGGGGATCGCGGGCACCACGGCCAGCGCGCTCGACAAACACTGGTACTCCGCGTGGTCGCAACCCCTGTCGGCCGCCATCAGCCCTACCGGTAAGTCACGGTGCCTTAAATTTTTTTGCGGAAAACCTAATAATATTGAACAACCTCCCCCCCCCCTCCCCCGTTGCATCGTCGCAAGGGGACCGAACTGCTTGCACGTTGCTTGACCCCAGTGCGGCATCGTTAATTGATACGATAATTTTCATGCTTGTAAGTACAATGTGTTAGATGATCCTTCAGGAGCCCGACACTGTTATTCTCTGTATGTACTATTGTGTAAGCGCAGACTCGAGGCTCCGTTAGGGTGCAACGAGACTCCTTTAAGGTGCACCATATTCACCACCAATTGACATTGCTAATAACGTGCTTCGATGGTCGATACAGACCGATTTTAAATTGCCGACAAAATACGTTTATTTAAACTTTTTAATTTATAACTCTGACAATTTTACATCAGCCCTTCCCACACTAATGATCATTCGAATATTGTTGCTGCATATACACACACGCACACACACATAGATAATTGTCTACAGTGAACTCTGTTATGTAATTTATAAAAAACACGAGCAAATGGTTTTTATGTTTTGTAAATTTAACCAATCTTTTTTGTTCTATTAAATTATAATTGTTTTTTCATCAAATGTGTTATCATTCATTTATTAGAGTAGTTACATTAAATGTAAATAATATAAATGTAACTTTCGTGTGACAATAATAGATTTGCAGAGATCACAACTATAATTGTATATACGTACTATAGTAATATTTTGTACTCATTAGTCATTTCCATATGTGTTTTTGGTATATTGTTTCGGTAAAACTTATACTTCTGCGAGAAGAAATCACATAAAAATATTATTTATTTTCATTACGAAGTTTACTCGAGATCACGATTATCCCACTTTGAAATTAATTTTTAATTTGATTTAAATATTTTGTTTTTTATTCTTCCACGTCTTTCTCTGAACCGATTCTATATTGACCAAACCAGAACTGCACCTAATACGTTTTACTGCATTTTAATCTAGTAAAACCGTTATAAAATGATCAAATGAACAAAATTCTGCTATAACGTCGTTGTGGAAATGTGGAGTAGGTATTTGTCTTTGCTTTATTGTTTAATGATTCTTGATTGTTTACATTTTAAAGATAAAAGTAGACATTTTAAAAAGTGAGTTGATTGATTTCATGTAAGCTGCATAACAAATTCAAATTTGTTTCGACTTTCTTATCGCATTACTATCTTCATGTACGACGGAAGGACAGAATATAGTCAAGAAAGTTTTCGTCAAAAAAAAAAAACTTTCTTCATCGTTTCCCGTAAATTATAATATAGACGGTACAGTACAGGACTGTCATCTGTCGTCGAGAATTGTGCAATAAATCTCTACATGATTTATTGGTGGCTTAATTAAAGTTTATAAGGTTAATAATAATATTATGGGTATGTTATTATATTATGAATAGTTTAAAATTCATTCATTTCAATAAATATCCATAACATTATATTATACCTACATAAATTAGACTTGAACGGGTCAGTGCAGTATTATAGGTCATTATTATAATATTAACTATAAATGTATTGTACTATTGATAATAACAAAGCTATACATCGGACCAAACCCAGATCAAAATAGAGAAATTCTCAAAATTTTAAAATTAACTATTCTCTTAGTCAAAATATAATTGTATTTGTTAAATTAATTTTTCATAATGTAAACTCTATAAAAATTGTAAACAGTATATCATAATATTGTAAATAGTATCTAAGGCCTTTAACCTTAAATCCTTGCTACCAAGTCATATTAACAGATTACTAAAAAAAAAAAAAAATCGGAAAATTCAATTAAACTAGTTAACTATATTATATAGCTAATTGATTGTTATTTCATCAACAATTTTTATCGTCATCGAATTGTATTTCCTCGTCATAGATTATGGACAGGCACGATACGAGAATGCATAATAATTGAAATTTATCAATTTCAAATATCATGAATAACAGTGTGCAGATGACGTTGTCCATTTATAATCGCAGGTACCTATATATATTACGCATAAATCATCGGTCGATCACAGTTTTTTCGGGATCAACGTCGCAAGGCAGTATAGCCAGTCGCAAATCACTCGATCAAGAGCATTCGAGTAAAATCATTCAAATACATATTTTTAAGTACCTACTCGAATCTGCACTCGAATACTTTGAAATGCGTCTTTTGCAATAGGTACTGGCCACGCCGTACACGTATATTACGTTATAAACGAATATTAATATGCAGATATTATTCGTCAATGTAACGTTGTGTCGTATACGCGTCGCCCACGACACCGCATCGTAAAAACGCGGTTGAAATCCGATATGTATCACAATAGGTCTGGAAAGGTATTGCCTGTATCGCGGCGATTCCGGCGGAGCGTCATTTATACGGATACGCGATCTACGAGCGCGTCCGGAGTAATAGCGGGACGCGATAATTTGGGTCGATTCGCGGGCACGCGACGTACTTGTCATGGGGGGGGGGGGGATGGTGGTGGTGTTCGAACGGCGGCGACACATTTAAGTGCTCGCTCACATGTATACATATATTAATGTAGCACACGAACACACACGATAATAATATTATATAACATATATATGATATATGCGTATGACCCAACCCGTGCAAACTATATACAGTACCTTTATGCGTATGGGTACTAGGCGTTATCGATGTAAACGGGCCGACGGATATTGTTTTCGATCGTCTCCCGCGACTAGGGGTGGGCGGGGTGCATTGCTCGTCGTGAAAATTGTATGCGGCGAGAGTTACGGATAGGTATTATAATATAATACTCGTCCGCCCGCCCGAGGAATTTTTTCGTTTCGCATATTGCGTACCGGTGATTCCATACCGATTACCCGGTTAATTCCGTGTTCGAACACACACACACACACACACACACACACACACACACACACACCCGACTACCCGAATGCCCACGGTTTAATCGGCACGCACCGCCACCGCACGCAATCGCTGTACACATACCCGTCCCGAGGTACATAATATATACATAGGACCTACGATATATGACGTACTGTGTTATGTACATAATATATGACAGAGCATAAATCGCACAGTGACGAAAGGCTTCGCTTTGCACGTGAATACCTTCAGAGGCTTCGTTTTAAACTGCTGCCGCCGCCGCCTCGTAGGGTATACGGCTTCGCGTTTTAGATCGGTCCCGGCGAGCCCCGCCGACACACACGAGCCACACAGCTATATTATATTATTATAATTTATTGTGAAATACTCGTCTGCGCAATAACAATTATATCCGAATGATATCATCGCATACAGGGTGTCCCGAGTATAGTGACGTACGACAACAGACATGGTACACGATTGCAGATGGCTCGGAATAATTCGAATTACTGCAGATATTAACGGAATGTTTTTAGTAAAAAAAAAATAAATCACTAGTATAAAACCCGATGGCCGCGGTCGCTTTGAAAATGTCAATAAGAATCGCTTCACTTTTATACCGTATATAATATAATATAGCTGCACAAGGGATGTTGTGTTATTATTATATTATTGGGTAGAAACCACTGCTGAACGTCCGCCATTTTCGTGACGTCGCGAATAATCCGATCAGTCTGTACATATTCACGGCCATGTGTATGTCTACGTATAATATACAGGTAATCGACTAGACGCACTATAGAACCAACGTAATATTATTATTATTGAGTATAAAATCAACAGATTATCGATCGCACCCTGTACCTACATATATATATATATGTGTGTTCATAATAATACAAAAATATACACATATCGTACATATTGTTGTGCGTATTATATTCTATTGTTTCGACATGACGTGACACAATACTAGACCGTAGTATCTTACCCCCTCGTCGCACACACACGCCCACCCCGTATTATTATTACCGTTTCATTAGCCTAATCGACTTGTATCTGCGACACTCGATATTTAAACGTCCGTAATCGGCCGTATGCGCTCGTCCCGGCATTACGCAAATTATGTATCGTACGCATCGCATTTATGATTACAATAGACACAAAATAATATTATAATATTATATTTGTCGCATTTGTATTTGGATATTATAATTATTACATGACGTGTATACATCGGGCGTCTATATTGACGCGGAAGTGCGCATCCGGTTCGAGGCGAACGATAATTGTAACGATGACCTACTATACACGCGATGATATATGTCATATGAAACGGTCGTGGATATATTAATATAATATTGTTTTACGTATACATAGGTATTATATTATTATACAGTATAGCACATAATAATAAAAAACATTGGTGCGTACCCGCGAATGAGGACTCATAAATACGGCTTACATGTACGTATTTTTGGCGCTCGTTGTGTAGGTGCAGCGTTTTATTATTTAAAAATATATTTATCGTAGTCGATTTGGGTATCGATTTGTCATTGTCACACTGTAGGTACCTAAAGGCTATAATGGCGGCAATTATTAACCAGGTACATGAAACGGTATATTCAAAAGCATCGGCCATCGGTATATAGGTACAATTTTATCATTTATCGACAATTATTTTAGAACCTTTGGTTCCGTTGCATTTTTAGATAGCTTTTTTAGTTATTAGGTCATAGGTAAGATTAAAATGTCGGAAACCTAACGTAACCTAAGCAGGGCTTAAAACCGTTCTTAATAAAGTCGGTAATCGGCTCCGATAGGAGCCGAAAATTTTTGAAAACCGGTAACCGGTTATCGGTTTACTTTGATATTTTGGTAACAGGTAACCGTTTCTTTAAAGATATTTCAAACACTATGATAACCGTTAATCGTTTAAAAACCGTTGATAAGGTTTTTTGGTAATCGGTTACCGGTTAAAACCGGTTTTTAAAAATCATTTTTTAAAATTTTTCAATCATATTTTTAAAACAATTTTTTTAGGCCATTCGTGGGTACTATTATTATTACAAAATCAAAAACTTAATATGCTTTAATTTAGTAAATTTCCTTCAATTTAAATATTTATTTTTTAACTGCTTTAAAGTTTAAAACATATGATCAAGATAATGGCGATCTTAATAAATCAAAAAAATAAATTGCATAAAAAAATTGTATTGTTATAATTTTTTTATTTATAACCGTTAAAAACCGAAATTAAATATAATAATTTTCCAAGATGACACTAAGAGTGATACATTGACACAGAACTTTTTGGTTATATTGTACAATGTATATATTACAGTACTCCAAAACCTGGGTCTGCAGATCGAGCATTTTACGCTAGCCTTCGGACCGACCTTTGGAGCAAACACTAAAATAACAAATGCAGAACCAGGAGGGTTTGGGCACTGGGAGTTATAATTTAATACTAAACTATTTATTAATGTATCCAAAACAAAGTATAATGATTTGGCCAACTTGGCCTGCGTTAAATCTTTGTACTCATTTTTGTGAAGGGCAAAAATGTGTTTCTCCAAGTTTGATGAATGCTTGCCAGATATATACTTGGTACATCCCACTACATTACATTTACTACTGTTTTTATATATATCATACGTAAAATACATTTCAAGAACCGGGTTCTTCATTTTTAATTTCCGTGTATAATATAATATGTGGTTATTCTTTAAATAATTTAAATCTTAACCACTTTAAACACTTTAAACAACAACTTCAAAATAATATCATTGACCAATGTATAAAATATAAATTGTGACAGACGAGTAGACGACAGTATTAAAATATCGTAAATACTAAATACTAAATGGACTAAGCCCCTATTCCACCAACTATTTCGTAATAGCCAATAGGAATCAGCGCGCGAGGACGGCGGTCGACGACGATGTTTATGATGGTATTTAATATTTATAATATATAGTTATACAATTATACCTATATATATGTGATATTCATAACAGATAAGCAATACTCGACGGCAATTAATTGGGGAAAAAAATTTAAAAATAGCTGGGAAATTAAATTCAACATTGTAATCATGACATAACTCAAGTATTAAATTCCACAAAAAAACCGTTAATTTTTTGGTCGGGAATAGGTTTTGGTTATAAAACCGGGATTGAAAATACGAGGTAACCGCTTTGATGTTAATATTTAGATATTTACCATGATTACCGATAACCAATAACCGCTTCCAGCATTCCAAAACTAAAAGCGGTTATCGGTTTTCGGTTCTCAAATTTACGGTTTTTTACCGGTTTTCGCTACAAACCGGTTACCGGTTTTAAGCCCTGAACCTAAGAAATATATTACGGCATTATTATTAACCTACAGGTTAGAAGATACTAACAATTTTAATTGTAATTTTAATGTTTCATTAATTTTAATGTTTTAATATTATAATACAAATCATGGTTCGTAAAAGTTGGGTTAATATTTAGTACAGTTATAGCTTTATTCTTTTACTTTCTACGTCTCCAATTCACTCACTAATCATGATGAAAATCGGACTTTCTTCCACATCGTTGCATGGCGCAAGCTAATTTGGATTGGACCCCTCTTTTTCTTATTAATAAATTTTATTTTATCCAACGCCGTTTGACCTTTACCTACTTATTACTTGTCACAGCTTATAATTGTATTAGGTAAACTTGTTTGTTACTATACTATTGAAATGTTGTACGGGGTATATAATTGTCGTCATATTTCTTAAAGTTAAGTGGTTTCTTCGTTTTTTTTAATTTGTTTTATATTGCTGTTGTCCGTATTGTTGTTGATTACCGTTGAGGATTACACATATTATATACTTTAGTTTTAACGCGATATTCGACCTGCTTATGCTTAGTAATAATATCATGGTATGTATACATGTTGTACTAAAGTAATTTTAAGTTGCCTAAACCCGAAGTTCTCGAACAACGCCAGTATTGGAACTACCTATACGTAATATACGTGTCTACGAAACCTTTCTTTGTAAACCATTAAATGGAGAAACCGTCCAAGTGATTTAAAAATCATGGTTTAAAGTCCATGCAAACATGTGCAATATTCTTTCACGCGTACACATATAACTAGGTATGTACTTACATAAAACATGCACGATACCGGATACACCCATATACATAACATAATATGTGATTTTTATTGAATTTCAACGATATACTACTACAGTATTGTTGCATATATATATATATATACCATATAGGGACTATGCTTCAATTTATACTTTTGTACCTCGTAAAGTCCAACTATGAAACTCGATGATTATATTAATAGCTAGAAATATCAATTAACATACGTATTAAAATAAATTATTGTACTTACTAGGTCAAATTAGGAAATGCTTTGAGGGGCTGGCTTCGGGAGTTTTTAGGTGAGCTAAGCATCCCTAAGCTCCCCCCTAATGTTCATGGCGTGTTGTGGGTTAAATGTTTGACAGAATATGTTTTCACGCGATGAATAAATAATAATATTACTCTAATAATAATAATAATAATAGTTTTACGGCTACCAACTACTATCGTTATGATGTTTATAAAAAACCGATGTTGAAATGATAACGATGGTTGTTATGCAATAGAGTTATATTTTATTTATTAAATATTTTATTTGACAACGAACGCGCTCATTGCATACATAATGCAATTAAACGTTTAAAGCCAGGCTCAAATGGTTAAATAAAAGTTAAAACACGGTATTTTATTGTTATCGTGTAAGATGCTATCATGAGCGTGTCAGGACAATGGTAACCATCAAACAGTCGCAAAAATGACTATCATAGTCATAGTGTCATGCTTTCGATTGCGTTATAAAAATATACAGTTGGTACCCGTCATGATATTGTTGACCAGGGTACCATTCATTACACTTGAGATCGATTGAGATTCGATGAAATCGGATTTTCTAACATCGTGACATATTGCATGTATTTTTTTTTTTCACCTACCGAGGCATTCGATTTACGTTAGCTGTAAAATGTAACGGATAAATTTAAAATTCGTACGTGCGGTTTACCGTGACGAAATTCGTTCTCAAAAATCGTCGGTAAAAAACGAGACAACAATATAATACTTTACACCATATTTGGCCATATTTCTTTATAATTGTTGGTATATCTTTTTTATTTTATGACAAAATATGTTCAAACAAAATCGATTTTTATTAACTATATACGGTGACCGGTCAAAATATCTTTCCTCAAAAATATCTCCGGTCAAAATCTCTCCGACAAAATATCACCACTTTAAAATATCTCCAGTACAAAATATCTCAGATTTAAAATATCTCCGGTACAAAATATTTCCGATTTAAAATATCTTTAATACAAATTTCTCCCATGAAAATATTTTAATATTTAAAAATATGTTATTGTAATCATAATATGTTATTTTTAAAGTAACATGTTATTATTATTATTTATTACAAGGATAATACAGTGATTTTTAAGTGTATACAATAATATTTGTCACAAAAACTTTGAAATTTTAGAAATTTTAGATATCAGTATTATTATAAAATACAATATAATAATATATTTTTTACCAATAATATTCTTTATATTTTGCATTAAAGATATTTTTAACAGGAGATACTTTGTACCCGAGATATTTTGTACTGGAGATATTTTGACCGGAGAAATTTTTGCGGAGATATTTTGACCTGGAACCACTCTATACTGATTATAGTCTATAGAATAATTCATTCTTTTCATCCAATTTAATTCTCAAAACTACTAATATCCATACTAATAAACGCAGGTGGAATAGCAAACTGCCTAAAGTATATTATGCAGATAAAATAATACAACCATGTCTCAAAAAAAGGAATTATATCTTTAATTTATAGTTATTAGGTAATAAATAACTATGAGTTGATAATAAATTATAGATACATTGGTATTAGCCATTTGGTATTAAATAAATGTTTTTTTTTTATTTGTTATAAATTATAATTATTCTCTGGTTCTGCTAAAAAAGATTGTTTCAGTAAATGTATTGGGGATGTGGAGGTGGCACAGCCCGCATAGCTATAAAATACGTACCCTATCAAATATTTAAAAACTCCCCCCCCCCTCCCTAATATTTTCTACGAGATCTGCGTCCATGCAGTTAGCTCCGGCTTTCAGAAAGCTTAAATATTATATTCCAGCTCTTTACATATTGTATATATAAATACCGATCGTACCTATATAAAGTACATCACGGACACACAATATGCTACATACTGTGAATTTAGAGTAGCCTGCGGGGAATCTCAAAGCTGATTTTAAGTGCAAGCAGTCTCACGAACGAGAGGAAATAAAACGATTTACGCGCGCACTACCCTATAAACAATATATTATCATCGCATTAGACACCCGCAGTACGTATTTAATATTTTAACAATATGTTTATCATAAACAGTTTATGTTTGCAGATCTTATAAGACGGCGTAACATCGGCTAGAGAGTGGGATGAATATGGGTCGATGGATGGGTGGGTACAACATTGGGATTTAGACATTTCCATTTTCAAAGATTTCAAACAAAATTTCAAAGTGTACAGTAATACATAATAGAATATCATATATTTTAATAATATACGGCCACATATTTATAGGGTGAGCGGAAATTCGAAATTGTCTGACGCCACTGAAGCCTATGAACGTCGTATTAATTACTGTACCTACTTATAAGTACCCATATATATATATATATATATATATAGAGAGAGAGAGTCGGCTACCAATGTAGCTATCAACCTTTTCATGTTCTCGCAGTGCCACAAAACAGTTTTAGAATGTTCAAGCGCAACACTTCAAAAACTATCCATTTAGAATACAAATAAATAGATGACTACATAGATTAAACGCTTTTATTGTTAGGTGCATAATAATAATTATTCGGAAAAGTTATGTTTATGACTATTATACTCAATATTAAAAAATCAAATATTTTTCTCGACTATTTTTTTCTGTAAATTATCAAAACACTTCGATTACAAAAGAAACCACGAATTGAAAAATGTAAATGTCTGCACTAACCTATAATGATAGCGGTTTGGGGAGGAGATAATATGTAATATTATTATAATATGCATTACACACTGCCGACTCACTACATCGCATACACCATAACTGTATGTATGACCATATAGGCTCACATCAGGGGTGTAAAATGTATAAGGGAGCGCACAAATAGTTTAAGTCCTACTCGATCCCGTTGGGGGATTTACTCTTCACACCCCACACCCGCCATAACCACCCACTCAAACACCCTCGATTACCCATCGACTTATAACGCAGTACTTCACATTGCGATGTACCCATAAACTTCTTAACTTCCCAGGCTAATGAAGGAAACTGTTTTTCTGTGTTCTCAGGCGGATCGAGCTCGGCGAACGAAGAGAACAGCCGACCCAGCACGCCACACAGCGTGGGCGTCAACACCGGCGGCACGTCGTCGCTGGCCGGCCACAGTCCGGATGGATGGTCGACCGGCGAGGACGGCGGCGGTGGCCGCGGACCCGGGTCGCCGAACCACCAGCGAAGGTTCGTTGGCAACTGCGGCGGCGGCAGCCGTTACATGGATCAGTCGGTGAACGCGGCCGTGTCCATGGACGACGATGACGACATGGCGGACGACGGTCCTGACGACGATGACGCCGGTAAAAAGGACCATGGAGGGTGCGGGGGTGGTGGTGGCGGTGGCGGTGGAAGTGGCGGGGCGGGCGGTAAGCGGAAGAAGAAGACCCGTACAGTGTTTTCCCGGAGCCAAGTGTTCCAGCTCGAGTCCACGTTCGACATAAAGCGGTACCTGTCCAGCTCGGAAAGAGCCGGGCTGGCCGCGTCCCTGCACCTAACCGAGACGCAGGTGAAGATCTGGTTCCAGAACAGGCGGAACAAATGGAAGCGCCAGGTGGCGGCCGAGATCGAGGCAGCCAACATGGCCCACGCGGCCCAGCGACTAGTGCGAGTACCCATCTTGTACCACGAGTCTAACCAGCAGTCGACCGCCGGCCACCACCACCATCACCACCATCACGGCGGTATAGCCACGTCGGTGGCAACGGTCGGCGGCGGCGGCGGCGGTGGTGGCGGAGGAGGCGGTGGTGGGGGCGGCGGTGGCAGCCGTGCACCGACGCCGCCGCACACGTCCGCGTCCACGCAGGCGTCCGCTTACCAGCCTCAGCAGCAGCCACCGCCTCCGCCGCCGCCGTCGCTGTTCTATCACCATCAGCCGCCGCCGCAGCACCACCACGCCGTCAGCACGTCCACCATCACGCACACCATGTCCACCAGCCCCAACGCGGTGTCCAGGGCGCCACTCACCGGACTCGTCTAATAATAATAATAATAATAATATTATTATTATTATTACGTTATCGCTGCAATACGCGTGACTCGCCGCCTCTCCACTTATTATTATCATTATTATTATTATTATTATTACTACCTATTATTATTCAACTCGCTCTCAGCCGTCTCCCGCGTGTTCACCTACCACCTTTTAATAATAATTTAACGTCGTATTCGTTGTGGATTGTCTACCAGTGGGTGCGTGTGGGTGCCCCGGATGTCCCCACCAACCAATCTGCATTATTTAAAGGCGCCGCATTACTTGCATTTTATAACCCGAGCGACGCGTCCGCGAGGAGAACAATCTCGAATGCATAGTACCCACGTCTTTCGTACATTTATAATCATTTCTAATACGTGAACCATCGCCAACTGTTTAGAAAGTGCCTTTCAAATCCGTACGTTTATCGATTTTGATTTCATCAGGATTTAATAATTGAAATGCGCCGCATAAAAGGACGAAGTCGCTAGTCCGATCGTCTTAAAATAGCGTGCGAAAACAACAGATTACCACAAAAAACGGACATTTCCACGCGGAGCTTTTTGTCTGCTCTCCTAAAAAAAGTCGACTTATCCTCCGGTAGTCTCTCTGCGCAGTTACAGCGATTCTCGTACACTTTGAGTTCAGATCAGTTATTATCTCAATTTAATACGATTTTCGTTCATATTATTGTAATTCACGATATTATTGTACTGCGATGTGTGGAGGAGGAGTCGACTGCTGTACTCGTAGGACCGCCTCGATATGTAATATTAGTCGCGACGCAATAATAATAATAATTTATTGTTGATCGTCAATATTAATATTACGGTGACGATAATTAGTCGTTTGAACAAAAAAAAAAAAACGTTTTTATTTTATATTTAATAATATTCAACTATTGTACATAATATAACGGGTGTGTAAAATTATTATTTATTTACGATCTTATCATTATTATTATTATTATTATTATTATTATCATTATACTAATTATGTAATATTTTATGTAAAGCCTCCGAAATCCAAAACGGGATACCCGCAGAGCAGTTATCCTTGCGGATGCCGACGTGTGTACATATATAAATAATTATAACGGTTTTTAGGATATAGCGACACTCATTTAATTTATTTTGTATAGACTACTGTAAGATACAGCCTGTAGATAATATTATTATTATTATTATTATTATTATTATTATTATATAAGAAGAAAATACAATTATTGTTGTTTGCAACATACTGTATAATATATTATGCGATCCGGAATTCGGGCCACGTGTCTTGCTATATTTATGTATAACGATGTGTATACTATGTATATTGTGAATTTTATTATTGTACCATAATAGCTAGCGTTTTATTTTTCCAGTTACCAAATATTATAAGAATAATATTATGAACCTACCTAATATATATTTTAATATTATTATTGCATAGTTCGCCTGTTATTGTTTTTATTTTATCGGATTTTTTACTGTTAATTTTTTTTTTTCAACTTTATTATTTCGAATTTAAACGAGGCCGAATTCCGATTGAAAATGTGTCATCCTGCTCTATATTATATATTGTATAGTGCGATGTTCAGTGAATAAAATATTTTACTCGTACCTACTGTCCTATACTATACGCTAGATAAGGTAAAAATCGTCGTTTTTCTGTAGGCAGTCAAAAGACGATTGGTTGGATCCTATAATACCACACACACGAACATATTATAAGAGATAACAAGTGTTATACCATGTAATATTACGCAGAATAATAATATTAAGTATGCTTTTTTACGTGCGCCTGATAAAATATTGAAATACAATAAATACGTTACATCGCCTGATCGATGTAATTAAAATAAGTGGGTTATCGTAACATCGTCGGGTACAGAAAAAAAAAAAATAATTTAAAGGAATTATACCCCACCCGGAGATATGGGGGTAGGCTAGATTCTTAGAAGACATTATATGCACAAAATTGAAAATAATAATTTCGGAGAAAAAAACATAATTGGTTAGTACAATCTATATTCACTGCTTAATTATGTGACACGAATTATGAAATTCTTATTATGATGTAATATAATCCTTTTCAATAAGCACGTCTTTATAAAAAATATGTTGTAAAACCAACATAAAAAAAAAAATAGAAATGCTGATCAGCAGTATAGTAAGTGGAGTAACCTATTATGTTTTCTAGGTAATAAGAACCTACAGGTAATATTATGATGAAAATGAATATCATAAATATTTTCATTGCTGTCATATTATGCGCATATTTCATTTAGGGGAGCACATGTTGTCAAGCTCTACGATTAACCGGAGATTAAAGTTTTAAAGGGTTTGTACTGCACGATCTTTAAATTAAAATTCATAAATTATTTCATTAAAATATAACATTATACTAATATTACATTCGTCGGATTTGTCCATCACAAGGGTCAATATTTTATACGAAAATACTTTAAAATATATTTTGTGCAATTATTGAAACACAATCCAAGTAGGAACGAATCACGAACGACGATTGAGTTTTCACTATATTTTATTGACATATAATTGTTTTTCAAGTCAAAATTATTTTATTAATTTTGATGGGTTACTCGACGAATACGAACTTATATATATATTTTTACCATTCCTAATTAATGTATATTTTAAACAACTCGGAGACTTAATCTTTGAATCGTCTCGGTTAATCGGGAAGTGGTTTTTCTCGGCCAAACACCGCAGGTGGTGTTCCGGGGTAGGGGCACCCTTGCAACTAAAACGTCAGTTTTTCGTGTGCGCCGCTGGTACACGTACCCATATATATATATACTAGTCGTCTGAGCGGGTTATCGCGCGTCGGGTGCAGCGAGGGCAACGAGAAATGCCTGCAAACAATCCGATTTAATAACAATAATAATAAAAATATCAAATCACGGGACGTTAAGCACACCGCAAACGGCGGTTTTATTCTCTTCCTTTTATAGGTTCTTTCGCGGACAGAGAGAGAGAGAGAGAGAGACAGACAGACACGTCAGACGAACTGTGTTTATACATTAAGCGGAGCGTGCAACGTACCTATGTATAAAAAAAAAAACCCAATAATAATATGTACCTATTGTATATTGTTGCCAACGATCGTCGTTCTCATTATGATATTTTTATTATTATTATTACTATTATTGTTATTTTGTTTTCCGAGGCATTGTAAACGGCAATTGGTGCGCGGAAAACCAACGTGCAGCGGAAGGATTGTCCGCTCGAGAACTACTGCGCGAGTAGGGTGTCAGGTTACCAGCCGCTTGGTTGGAACTAGGAATACCACTATTATGGTACCTCGAGCGGTTACTCTGTTTCGTTCGCGGTACACCGGACACAAACCTCGCGATGAAGACCTCGAAAATGTGTGAGGTCCCAAACGTTTCGTGTGATACGGAATAAATTTCGAGGTGTGAACTACGAATTGTCGGTGAAAAAATATTCAGAGCAAAGTGTATTGTGAGAATTTGTTGTTATTCTTATATAAAAACCTAAATATTTGCTACCGACTATTTTTCTAATCACTTCAATGCCTATATAATATAAAAAATTATAATATTAAAATATAGTAGAAAATCTATAGAATTCAAAATATTTACGATTTCGAGTCCAACGGCAGGTTGATTTATACCATCGATGGTATAATCGAAGTAGTATCGGACCATTTATACAACGACGAACCAAATTTATTTCCGTTAAAAAGATTCACAATATCGTAATACTCATTGTTTTTCGTCTTCATCTCACAATATAATTTTAACTACAACAACGTCTATGGGTTGTGTCGATTTATTAAAACATCTAATCTGTTTTCATATTATCTGAAGCTAAGAGATGAACCAGTCGACGTTTTGTGCCAAACAAACCATTAACCGATACTGTACCACTGAACCACTGGTATAGTATACCAGCATAATATTATTATGTTGAGTATTGATACAACTCTAAACGGTTAGACCTATATGGGTAGGGTGGTGGTGTTACACTATGGTACTGTAAACGGTTTGTTGGTGAGGGTGGGGTGAATCCCCCAACGGCAATTGCTGTCTGTAATTTAGCGATTCCCAAAGACAAAATATTAACGTTACAATAGAACGATATTGTAGACCAGGGGTCGGCAACCAGCGGCCCGCAAAGCAATTTTTGATGGCCCGCACATGGTGGTTAATTGTTGTGTTTTATTTTTGTACAATAAAATTTTTCATATAATTTTCAATATTATTTAATTATTTTTTCTTTATAAATAAAATCTAATCTAACCGTTATTAGCTAATGTTTATTCTATATAGTTATATAGTTAGCATTGTGTTGTAAAGTTCTTGCGTGTCAAGAAGTTATGAGTGTTGTTATTTCCTCAATAAATTTTATTCGAAAAAATGGTTTGGGTCATCGTCAATTTAAAAATTTTCTGGATGAAATTGAATCGGAATATGGCGACGTTATATATTTTACGGAAGTCAGATGGTTGAGTAGAGGTGCGGCACTTAAACGATTTTTTGATCTACGATTGGAAATAGAAATGTTTATGAATGAAAAAAATAAAATTGTTTCTGAACTATCAGATGAATCATGGATTCTCAAATTAGCATTTTTAACAGATATAACAACATTTTTGAATGAATTGAATATAAAATTACAAGGCAAAGGAAAATTACTCTCAGATATGTACACTGATATTAAATCATTTCAAGTAAAATTAAAACTATTGTACAATAGTACACATTAATTTACAATTTAACAATTTATTATTCAATTAAATTTTGTCTTAAAAGCAATTTTTTCCAGTAACATTTGTGTTTTTTTACTCTCATATTTCTATGTAAAATAATCAAATATAATAGAAATACAATTATAATTAGTAATATATTATAAAATGTAATTTTTTTTTTAATGTGGCCCTTGATGAACAATTGAAAAAAAATATGGCCCGCGTGGTATAAAAGGTTGCCGACCCCTGTTGTAGACGACTACTCAATAATTATCTGGAAAAAGTGCTTATACGAGAAAATGTATTCCAAGACGACCTTCTGTCGACGGTTCACACACAGTTTGGGACCCGTCATGTGGACCCTATAATATGTATGGACGTGTGCTGTACAAATAAAAGAAACAGACATTTATTTTAGATTTTCAGCCTTTGCGGACACTTGTTTGCAGCAACCAAATAGACCTGCGTGAACACTTAACAACTTTTTAAATTATTAAAGAATTATAAAACAGTGGAACTCCCATATCATTACGATGCGAACTTATCATTTACAATCATTTTCAAAACAGTTTTCTGTTACACATCGAAATATGTTCGAGAACCAAACCAACGAATGAGAACCTGTAAATGTATTTAATTCTATTTAACGAATTATTACTACCTATCATAAGTGATTTCTACTCATTTCTTTATTGCCCATGAGACTTTGTACAACGCGGAAACTTCACCGAATTATAGAGAAACCTAACCTACCTGCACTTTCGAGTTGTCGGTTGGCGCTACACGCCGAACTACGGTTCAATACGCTAATAATATGTTTTTGCTTCTTCTTCGCCCTAGATTCTTTTCAGTTTGAAGCTTCACATTTTTCGCGTTTTCATTCCGCCTCGAAATAATAATATGTTTTTACTTTTTCGACACATTTTTAGCTCGCCAGCCAAATCAAGACAAAAACGGATTGTCTCAAGTTATCTTTTTTATATTGTATGAGACGTATATATATCTTTTTCGATAAACACTATTCCGGAAAAAAATAAATGTTTTGAGTGGCCTTGTCAGCTATCGATCGAAATTTCCTGTCTATATAATATTTTATATAGTCAGCATACATATGTGCACTTTGAAAAAAGTATGTATAGTAAATTGTCGGTTTTCTTGAACGTTGGAGCGAAAATGCAGCTTAAGAACCTTTCGAAGAAGTGATAAATGTCTACGTTTGCAACCCTTCTAATTAGAACTAATGACTTCGAGCTGAACGTACCGATAGGGTGATGCAATACGATAATAGTGGCCAACTATAACAGCAAACTACAAAAATGTATTCATTTGGAAGTATTTTTTAATTGTATAAATAATTATTTTACTTCAACGAGTCTGTTGCATAGGTAGATAAAAAAAAAATTGTACAATTTTCATTCGTTTACCGTCCAAAAAATATTAACCATGCGAAGGTGGATCGGCCTCAGATGATGACCCGAATGCGTAATGTAATAATTTTTTAATATAATTGACTTGCAAATAGTCTTAACACATTAATTGGTATAATAAGCGGAAACGATATTTAGAAAAAACGGTTTAACACGTATAAGGTACTCGATTTAGACATGGATACCAACCGGCAAGTAACTTTTCATTCTGCGGCCAGGGATCGGTTGACATACATTTTTCGCCAGGATGTTTGAGGGTGGTCATTTAAAGACTTAAAACATTTTGTAACTTTCTCCGCAATTGTTTTCATTGGAACATTATGCAAGTCTGAGGGTAAGGGTTGACCTAAAAACACGCAGGCACGGAGTTTGCGATTAGTCGAGAAATGTACCAAGTGCGTGTGGTAATATTGAATTTAATCGTTGTGTATAATTAGTGTATATCAGAGGCGGGGTAGAGCTGTGCCTTATATAGATATTAAATTGTATTTATTTGTTTACAATACTGCAGGCTTCACCCATTTCAACAAAACGTGTACAGCTAACCATACGATAACGAGCGTCGTAATAATATTATTTTGTTGCAGTTTTATTTTCTATAAGGGTCCATCTGACTCTCGGCCGACGGCGCCGTCTTCAAAGTCCCTCGTCATTCGCACCGCGCATGCAACGCAATAATATAATATCAAAATGTATAAGTTTTCCAAGTATTATAAATTATAATACACTGCTGCACCGTTGGTCAACGCAGTCGTCGTAGTCGGCGGCGGAAGTGCGTCGGGTGTCCTGCAGTGACAATGGAAAACGTTATTATTATTGTTATTGTCACGTCGTCATATACATATATATTGTTGTCGTACGTCCATTCGGGTATACAGCGAGAGAGAGAGAGAGAGTAAAATATTATTATAACGTAATATTTTGCACAGGTCGCCGTCATTATTTAATAAATCGCGTCGAGAGCTCGAACAGAGTAATAGCCGCCGCCGCGGAGCCGTGTTTGGAGGCGAACAAAATAGGCGTCGGATAATACATAATATATTATTGTACGTATATAGCGAGCCGGGGCGAAAGCGCACAATGGGGGCGCGGTGGTTTTTTCATATTGTTATTTTTTTATTCGCCGTTTGTTGTTTCGCGTATCGTTATAACTTTTTTTTAGTGTCATAAAGTCCGCGCCGACGTACCACGTCGCGCCAACCGAGATAATAACAACCCGCCGCCGCCGCCGCCGCCAGAGTGAATAATATTTAATTATTTCCTGTTTTTTGAGGAGCCGGTGCGACTGTGTGTGGTGTGGAAATAAACAACGAGCCGATCAAACGAACTCTTTTTTTTCGCACACACACGCACACAAGTATATTATACAATAATAATAAAAGCAATATTATTATTATTATTATTATACTCCCTTAAATTTTTTTTTCCTCGGCTCTCTATATATCCAACGACGTCCGCGGGGTGAACCGCTGCGAACATCGGCAACACGCCGTAAGTGTATAATATAATACAATAGCAACAACGCATAGTGGGCGGACAAGAAAATCGCCGGGTTTGTTGTGTTTGGTGGTATACTGTAATACTATATAATATGTATAAACTTGAAGTATATATTGTATAAAAAAAAAAAAATGAATAAAAACTCGGTGCGAAAACGAAACAAACAAAATATAATACACACACAAACGTACTAAATGCATAGAGGTACAATAATTTATTATTATTCATTATTATTGTGCAGAGTGAGTTCCGCTCAATGGCTATTGTCCCGTGGTGATTATTACATAGGACGGGCCGCGTTTGTTTTAAAATCGAAAACGAAGAACCTATGAAACCAAATTACACGCAAGCAATATAGTAGTTAATAAATTAACGTAATATCATATTATGGTCCCTGTCGAACTGTCGATAACGAACATATTATGTCGCATCAAATGTTCGAATTGATATTCCATAAATTACAGGTAGCCAGCCCCCCCCCTCCACATCAAATGTTGAACCCTTCCACTAACTGTTTTTGCTTGACGTATAAAATAAGTATCCTATCAGAACTTCAAAAATGAAAAATGGGGCCCTGCAGGTCAGCTACCAGGAAATTAAGCCATCATCGAGGGGTACGTATATCCTCCGAGGGTAACTATTATTGTGCCTCGTTATTTGTTTCAAAGATCGATGCTATATTTGATGTGAATATAGTAATGCTCACACGATTACCCCTTGTGCAGTGGCTTAAAATCATAAAGAAAAAAGATAGACATATAGCTTAACATCACCATCGTGACACAAAAGTTACTTAACATTAAACGCACGCACGAGTCTCACATTTTTGTAATTAAGGAAAATAAATTACTTGACGTTTAAATGCGCAATAGGAATAAGACGCTAAAATGTTACTTGCGTGAAGATCACTTTAACCCGGGAACATCAAACCACTTTAGAAAAAACGCCATTTATTTGTTAGAAATTGCTATGGAGTTTTTAGAATTTATATGGTTTTATTTTCCCCAGAAAACCTTTTTTTTACTCGGGGGGAGGGGACCTGACCTCAATCCTCCCACTTTAACCCAGGAACTTAAAATTTACGTGGTCAATTTATATTCACCTACGCAATCGAACATGGTATCAAACATTTATATGCAACTAGGATTTGAAATTAAGAATATTTAGTACTTATTCATTTCAGATTTTTTTTATTAATTTTGGATTTGTATTATAACATTTTTTATTGAGTTAAGTTAATTTAGGAGTAGTAGTGTTCACACAGATCCTCCTCTGCTGTCGGTTCAAACGAAAAAAAAAAAGTTAATTTATTAATATAGGCGCATTTGATCCAATTTTTTATTCAATTTAGATTTTTTATTAGTAGTGTATTTTTTAATATTTTAGGCTTTCTATTTAATTAAGAATTTTCTTTATTAATTTTAGATTTATTATTAACCTACACTTTTTATAAGTATTATATTTTTTTATTGATTGAGAACTTTTATTAAATTCGACTTTTTATTTAATAAAGACTATTTCTTATTCATTTTGATTATTATTAATATTATATTTTTAGTAATTTAGGTTCATTTATTAATATCTTATTTTTTTTTATTAATTTAAGATTTTTATTTAATCGAGAATTTTTTTTTATTCAAATTACATATTGTTGATTATTAAAATATCGAATTTTGTCCTCAACTTGATTTTTTAATGAACCAAGTTTTTCAATTAATCGTCTCTTTTTATTTCAGTTGTATTGTTTAATTAAATATCGAATCTTTTTTTTTTTTATATATTCAACTTAGAATGATTTCTTAAACATGGATAATTTGTATCTAATTAGAATAAAAAAAACTGAATAAATCTAAAGAACCCAAATTTGCCAACTTCACGCACGTTCAAATGTTGACAGTTATTTTCTTTCATTAATATAATATAATATGCATGATGTGTTTCAATTGTATTCAACTGTATACTCAATAATAATAAACAATAATTAATACACTGTTAACTGAAATCGCTTGGTTACGCGTTAAGGATCGGGCGGAGAAACATAATAGTGCAATTAATAACCTGCATACGTTCCAAAAAAGAGCGTGCGAAGATGGCGGTCGAGGACGATCAGCATTTTTGAACACAACTTTTTTAACACGAACAGCTTCTGACTCCAAAGTTGTGGGGAGGAGGGTAAATCAACTTATTTACCCCTCACTCCCATCAAACCAAATAACCAATGAGCCGTCGGATGATGGGGATGTTACCTGTCAACAATCAATATTACACTAAAACCAACCACAACTAACACCTGTAAAACAGTGGACGTCGGATTTTTTTGGGGGAACGGTGGCATTTTCAAGGTACCAATACTTAACGAAATTATGGTTACCAAGTGTGTCCGTCATTCTGGGGTTTCACTGCATGATTCAATAATACGTACTATCGCAGTTGCAAGAAGAGTGGCGTGGATTTGAAGTAATTCGTCCACGTGCATTGTCGTTACAACGAGGATAGTATTAGTGTATATGCGACGTGCACGATAATAACAGACCGTTTTGTCAACAAAAACGGCAAAAAAAAAAAGGCTTCAAATTTCGACTAATTTTTAACGCGAGTCGTAGCGGTACGTTTACTACACACACACACACACACACACACACACACACGACCAAGGACCCGGTAATGAACAAACGGCCGGAAGGGTCGATCGGCGCGCGCGTGTGTGAGTGTGTATTTTTTTTTAATTTTGCCGTATACCCCGAGGGCTCGGCGTGCCGAGTACGTACATAATGCGTACGGCTACGGCCGGGGGGCAGGGGGTGGTTTCCAGCCAAGTCTCTTTTTGTGTTCGCTCCCTCTCGACGATGCACGCGCGCTGTATACGTGTATAATGGACTCCGCGTTCGCTCTCCTCATCGCGTTCTGCCCGACGTACACACAACTATCATCGTCATCATCATCATCCCCACGCGGTGCGTCCTATACACATGAAATGTAAATACTGCGGCAGTTATGTGCCTTGGTGTGTGTGTGTGTGTGTGTAAGTGTGCTGTATTGTGCAGACCACCTCCTGTTTGATTTTATCATTAAACATATCCTAATCGACCGAAATGCGACACCCCCCCCTCCCCCTCACCACGTTTTGTACACACATCATAATTACACACATATTGGGTACGGTAATATTATTGCGCACATCGTAGTAAAACGCCACCGTCGCAACACAATAATATTACACGGCGTGCCGATATCGTTATTATTGTACTAACGCCGCAATCGGATATAGTTTGGTTTTTGCGTGACACGTGTTGATTGACATGAGCGTTGTGGTCGTGCCGTCTGCATCATGGCGACCATAATATAACAATAATATACATATTAACGTAAACCTTCGTAAAATTGTTGCAGCCAATGGCCTCGGACGCCGAGGCTTTAAATAATAATAATAATAATTGCGGTTCGTTATAAACGCATTACAGACAATGAGAAAAGACTTTGTGTGGCACGGTGGTTGTAATCAGTCACGTTTCGTTTTTGGGTCCAAGCATCGGCTGGGGTCACTAGTTCCCGGATGGATGACCGTACGCGGATTTCTAAAGTGTCAAATCGTCGGCATACATACAAGCGTTCTAACCAACCATACCCCCTTCCCCCCCAGTCATCAATCATCTAGAATCTACAAACAGATAGTGTTTGCGGGCTTAATAATAATAAAAACAAAAAAAAAACCATTCAAAACACAACGCAAACCTCTGTTCGCCAGTCCCGCCCGTCGCTGTTTTAATAATATATACCCGACCGTTATATTTTGCCTTTTTCGTACACGGCACTTTGTTCATGATTTATCTCGTCTGAAGACAGGCCGCGGGTTGTGACGTATTACGGCGGACACACACCGCCCCGTGGACAATAAGAGCGTGAAATTAAAAGAGCTGAAAAAGCCGGTGGGGAAGGGCGTGTGCGGAAAGAGTTGAGGTTCTTTACAATGTTTTGAATACTTTATTCCATCCACATTGTAATATTATATTATTATGTTATTGCTTTTACATCCAATCGACTGCGCGTAAGCGTATAATAATAATAATATAATATTATTATTATTATAATGCCAAATCGGTACAGATGAAACGCGATTGGATTAATCAGACTGGATTCTTCTCGATCGGATGGGAATGTATTATTACTTAATACTGCATGACTTACAGACAACCAATTTATATTGTTTAATCGGAGTAGTCTTGTCCTGGCAAAGAGTCTATAACTATTTGCCATAAAGCTTAAACAAAAATAAGACCGACTATAATAGGTATTTATTTTGTTGATGTTTCACGATAGGGATCCTAGGTTTTGTTTTTTAAATACGGGACATTTTAAATCATGCCTATACTTGTAGTTAACATGAATGTTAAATGAGGGCGTAGTCCCTCAAAGTTCAAAGGGTACAATTCGACCATACAAATCATGAAAGTTAATTTTACTTTTTAATAGATTGCTTGTTTTTTGTAATATTGCAATATTGGACATTAGGACTTTAATATTTTAACAATAATTAATATACTGCAAAATTAAATGTGCGAAATGTCTTATAAAAATGCTTACTAAACATTTGGTGACAAAAATTAGATTTTGCCTTGATGTATGTAATTTGCTTTACCTCGCTCTAAAATAAACAAACTCCTTCAATCCCTATACTTGAAACAAATATAATTAAAACGAGTAACAAGGTTTAATTATGATTTATATATTACTGTCACCATTTAAATGTTGAAATGCTAAAAACCATTAGAAAACATTGAATTTCTTAAGTAATGTACATATAGGAGAAATTATCCAAAATACGGTACAAAAGTGTTATTTTGAACCTTTTATTGGGACACCAATTTACGGGACCAAGGGGATCCTTACGTGTGTTGCACGAATGGCAAATAGTAGTAGTCATTGCAAATGACGAGAATATCCATATAAGTTGGTAGTAAGTATATAATAATATGATGATGATGATATTGATCAAATAACAAGGTATATAAATGACGACGCACTTCACAATGTATTATGGAACGTAAGCTTTGTATCATCCTTGTATATAATTTATAATGCAGTTCTTGTACCCTTCGTGGAAAGTTAGTTTATAGGTACATAGACGTATACATATTTAACCTATAACTAGTAAAATAACATTATAGGAACGTAAATTATGCAACAAATCTAAATGTACGGTTACACACTTACGCAGGTCACCCGTACGCATGCATGTACGATTATTTATATGTTTTCTTCGAGGTAATCGTAAAATCCCGTTTTATAAATTGTGGGAAAAACAATTTGAATTAAACATTTTGCTCACCTATCGTAGGTGCCAACGTATTCACTCTGCGAAAATATTTAGTTATTTTATATTATTATTATTATTATTATTATTATGGAATATCAAAGGTGTGGTTTTTGATAAAACTTTTAATATTTTTCTTGGCACGATACCGTGTCATTCGACATGCATTTCGAACTTGACAATATTATTACACATCCGTCGGCTTTCAATCAAAACACAATTTCGATGTCGCACGATAAACGATCCCACGACACTCTCTCGATATATAATATTATTCTGTTCAGTAGAATAAAGTGTTGAAAGGCGCCGAAAACACAGCCACCGAAACAGACGACGACGAACGTGCTCTGATCATCTTATCCGCGGATATGCAGCGGCATTATAAACCGATCAAAATAATAACGTGTTTCCGGCGGCGGTACGCACGACGCATTATATAGGATTCGGAAATCGGTCGGAACTGTTCCGCCGCCGCGGCAGTGTGGCACCGGATATCGCAGTATAGGTATATAGGCGCCCTATATATGCCTGGCAGCAGATATATTATAATATTATAATACAGGTACGGCGCGTGTGGATACGAAAAAATAAAAAATAATAATAATAACAATAATTACGATGGAAATGACGATAATACTAATAATAATAATAATAATAATAATACGAGCCGCCTCGCCGGTGTCTTCTCTAATACGTTTCGAGTTTATTAATTACCGGGTAATGTATGCGCAACGGAGTGGTGCAGGTTCGTAAATAATTGATGAGGCGCACGCCATGTCGTGAGCGTTTCGGGGGTAGATCCGATAAGACGCATTTTGTCGGTAATTGATTTAAATTAGGGGTTTCTGGCCAGTAATTCCGTTAATGGCCCTCTGCATATTGCGCTGCGGCTCGCGTATGTATAGAGGTACACGGCGGCGGCGGCGGCGGCGGCGGCGGCGGTGGCTACCTGACGTCAGGGGCCGTGTATAATGTTGTAGGTAATAATAAGTAGGTAACAACCACGGATAACCGTGGAAATAACTAATCATACCGGTACGGTAAACCCAAGTGCGCGCGCATGCGCGAGCCAAAGAGTATACAGCTAGTATTATAATATACCGTTCTCTTTTTCCACGGATGTTCATCTTCTATTCCGTAGATCGTTTCCAAAAAGCTTGGCGAATTTTCAACCAAATGTAAATGGTTCACTTCACTCTGTGAATTTCAACATTACAATATATAGGTAGGTACACATAGTTTAGTCACATTGCAGCTAAAGTAATATGTTTATACACTTATATATTTTAAGTTCTCGGAAAAATATTCTGCTCAGGCATATTATGAATTTAAAATAGTATATATATATGTATATTATGCTACGTTAAAAAACCTAACTAATAGAAAATAGAAAAAATGTCGTTCTGTCTCATAAATGTTGTTTGGAATGACTTAAAAATTACTTGCAAAAAAAATATATATTTATCAAGACTTAAATTCTGCAGTTCGAGTAAACGAGTGTTTATTTTTTAAGAATCACCTTACTAAAGTAGAACCGCCATAACACAGTACAATAATATAACTACGCGTACTATGGGTCCCCAACTCGACTTATAAAAAATTCAAATTTTCAAATTTTCCAGTATTCAATAAGCATTTAATTAAGGTTGCCTGTTGGGGACAAATACGCAGAACTAAGCTGTCCGGGATAAACGCATAATATACTTATAATACATTTTTCGGTCTTATTCAAGCATTAAACACCCTATTATAACATCACCCTGACAATACTTTGTAATCATGAACAAATGCAGTGCAGGTCTCGGACGACCGTTAAACCTCATAATAATTAATTAAATAGGTCACTTAAATCCAATGCGAATAATTTCCCTTCGCATATTATGACTATCAGACGTATAATATAATAATATGATAGTGTTATGATCGTAATTAAAAAATTAACTTTTAACAACTCGACATTTAACCCTTTGTAGGTCACTAAAAGCGTAATTCATAATATCATGCACAAGAGAAAAATTATGCGATTAGGGTTTTCTTTCTCTTCATTCTTTTTCCGTGCATTAACCCATCAAATATTTTATCTGTGCGACTCTTTAGCCTCGTGTAATTAAAACACACTAAAAGTATTGTTTCCTCAGATCTTTATTATTATAATTACAATAATCTACCCTCACTGGATTTAGTATCAGAGCTGAACAAAAAAAAAAATAATAATAATAATAAAACGCATTAAGTTGTACGAGTCAGTCGACTACGAGACCAACCGACGTAGATTAAATAATAGTTCGTTTCATCTAACGATTTTCTGTAAGGCGAAATAAATATTATATTTTTCGGTTGTTATTATAGGCACACGACCGAGCTGCTACAGAAGAAGAAGCTGCAGTCTTTGTGATAACGATATTATCATTTTCGTATAAGGCACAGGATGACATAGTATTATAGTGCCTAAATGAAATAACAATAGTAAATAAATATTGTCGTACAAAATTAAAAGCACCTATAAGATATATCCGAGTCGGTTCGAGTGCTTCATTCCGGACAGGTGTTCAGACTTGTATCGTTCTAAAACGTCCAATGTGCAATTTGAACAAAAAATGTATCCTAATAGCAGTTTAGGGCGGGACCCGTTTCGCCCAAAAATGACCGTACCCGTTTCGCCCGGGTACCCGTTTTGCCCAAATTTTGTTTTTATATGATTTCCGTTTCGCCCAGAGTAGTTTAGACCAATTTAAAATTAAGTTGGCAATAGTTCAGTCAAATATTTGAGTATCATTTAGCGTTATCCAGAAAACACCACGAGGAGGCGATACTCTTTGTTTTCCAAAAATTATACGCACTATTATACGCACGTCATTTTTTTTTCACAAAAGTTTAACACATTTAAAATTTAGTCCACAACATTATTAAAAAATCAAATTAAAGTCATAAAAATTTACACATATCTTATAAAAAAAAATCGATTTTAATCGTTCAAAATATATTTATTAATACCACCTAGCTACAGTTTATTTTTAAAATTATTACACATGTTTTTTATGAATTCATAACGAGTAATTTCATTTGATCGGTACCTCGTTATTTGTTTCTGATTGTGTACTTTCCTTTTAATTATATTCGCATCTTTTGATGTCTGTGGTATTTTAACGCTATTGATTTTTATATACGTATCAGTTTGAACGAAGTTTTTCACAACATTTAACCAACTTAATATAGATGGAGAATTAGAATAAAAATGGTCATTGAAGAACGAATGAAACGACTCGCACGCATTCGTCGTAAGCAGAATACTCGCTGAATTACATGCCCATAAACAAGGAGGAAATGTACTATCCTCAGAAATATAATTGTTTACTAAATAATCACAATATTTGGTGACTCTATCATCAGTTGGGCATTCTGGCATCAAATCTTCCACAAAACAATCAGATACTTCTTCGGGGTCCAAATATAATAATCCAAAAGTGTATTTAATCCATTTGCCAATGTCCGAATTTGTTTTATATTCTGTGATAGAACACGAACGTTTTACACAACGCCAACGAACTTCACATGTATTTACGTTATTTGAACCGAAATTGTATTTATAATTATTAAACATTATCATATCTTTGTCTCTTTTACTTTTTAAAAACACAGCCATTTTAGTGTTTACACGTCGACGTTGCATATATTATGCACTACGCACTACGCACTATACTAACTAAGTTTTAAGTATGTAATTTGTTTTATGGTTAGGTATCTTTTTAAATTAGATAAGATAAGCTACGGTGATGATGCAGCACATAGCACACAGCGATAAATTTGCTTTATAGATTTTGATCGATTTCAAATCGATAACGAGTGGATTATTACTATAGGTTTTATAACGTTCCCTAAAATATAATATTTGACTGAACTATTGCCAACTTAATTTTAAATTGGTCTAAACTACTCTGGGCGAAACGGAAATCATATAAAAACAAAATTTGGGCAAAACGGGTACCCGGGCGAAACGGGTACGGTCATTTTTGGGCGAAACGGGCTACGCCCGCAGTTTACAATTATTTCAAATTATTTCAAATTTTACTTAATATAATCATGAATGACTTATAATACTGTATAGGTAGGGAATAAATTTAAAAAAAAAATAATATTAAAATACAGTACTTTACATATTATTATTAAGCAGGTACCTAATCGCAAAGGCGGTCAAGTTGATGAAACACAATTATTAAGTGAATTAGTTCAATTGAGTTAGTATTACGTTAAGTTATATAAGTTAATCGAACAATATGTATACGTTTAAAAGTTTTAAAATTAATAGTAATATATGAAGAAATTTATTATAACTTAACTAGATTACACAGACGGAAATTATTCTTTTTAATACCAACTGGGTCACACGGATAGGGAAATTTACAAATTTTAATGGCTAAAAGTTTTTTAAAACAATGCATCCTATACTATTATTTTTTATTGCACCCTTGCTGTATTGGTTTAGTCAATTATACGTTTGTATCAAATAAAAAAAATGAACCAAAGCATCTGTTTTATAATATGCTCATCATTATTATTATTGGAATCACTGTAATTATTACTCAAATATTTGTACAGTTATAATCTATAGATATGTATAAACATGGCCTTAAGTTAACTTATACCTACGTATTACATTTCTTATCGATTGGTAAAAGCTGCTTTTATAGCTATTGCCATTGTTATTAAGTTATTACAAAGAGTAAACAATAATATATTACTAGTCGAGTGATTAAGTTGAGATTAAAAAAGTAACTAATACAATTTTAACTTTTTTGATACTTAGTCGATTCCCAAATTTCTGTTAGTTATTATTTCTGATTTTTGAAGATCTATTAGGTTTATGTAATTACTAATTACACACTATGAACTATGAAGAATATTGTCTCAGATCATAATATATTTCTTATAATATTATCTCCTTCTCATCAATCATAGACAATTATCTATCAACGCTGGATAATAATCTACAGTATTAGAATCCACAGAGGTGAATGAAAAAAATAAAAAATAAAACCTAATAAAGTAAGACTGATCTGTGTGAATAATTAGTATGCACGATCATCGAGCGTTTCATCGATTATCTGTTTATTACAAGTGATAAAATAAATATAATTTAAAACGAGTCAATAAACTGCCAAAGAAGCCGTTTTTTGGGACGACAGTGGTGCCTAGGTATAATATTATTGTTATTTTATGTTTAAAAAAACAAAACAAACACGCCGCAGATACATTCTGACATGCGGCCTACTCGTAAATCGATAGCAGACTACCTAGACGATGGGACAATATAATAATATTTATTCGTTGCGGAGAAACTTAAAAAATAAAAAACAAAACCAGTTTTATGCGTTTTATATTTCGATCGATGGAAATAAATTACTTAATTCGTAAATTCGTTTATGTAATATACATTTTGATACGCCGTCGTTTCTAAGTGACTTATTGTGTTCAGAGGGCAGTTTGGTGGCAAATGTGTCGCACGATAAATTATTAGTGACACACCGCACAGCATGCGTATTTATAGTCATCGGTGTCCATTACTGCAGATTATTGCTGTATAACAAATATTAGGCATATGTACAGCGTTTTCGTAAAAACTTTTATAATTAAATATAGTTAAAAACAAAAAAAATAATAACGATAGCTTATATTTTATTTATTTTTTATTGATGTTTATAATAGCCTATACTCCATAATATAATAATATACAGAGTGTCACAAAATATATCCCAGGTGTCTGAGTTTGAAATTCATATTATGTTATTTACCCATGTATTATAATTATTTATACATTTTCTTTTTCAAAAATAATCTAGTCATACGAAAATTCGATTTCTCGAAATTCAGAAATGTTGAAAAAATGTTCTTGTGCAGCTTGATTTATTTAAACTTTTCGAAATAATTATTACGATGAGTGAAAAAAGTCAGGATAAGCATTTTTATTTTTTTAAGAACAATATAACAAAAACTAAAACGAAACGTGTTCTTCTAAATCAATCTTTATCAACTAAAGGCTTTGGAAATCTTTAAGGTCAAATCATACAAAATATTTTGAATAATATTATGTTTAACAAGACCACGATAGCACTGCATAACTCTGGTAGTCAGTACATAGGTAATAGATAGGTCACAGGTAAGGTCAACATCTGTATGAATTTTCATTATTTTATTAGTTATTTAAGACAACAGCTGCTGTTTATCTTGATAGTTTATACCAACATTTATTTCATAACCTAACGTTTCTGTATACATAATTTTATTTTGCATACTTAGGATTTCGTAAATTTTCAATACTTTTCAATCCAACGAATCGATAATCACAAAACAATATTGTTCAAGATTTAGGTATAGATATCAGCATTCGTCAGGCTGCAAAGAAGTGTACACCAAACATTTTTATTCAGTTACTAAAATACCACACCTTTCTTTATCAATGATTCCAATAATTTTCAGTACATATTATAATACATATAAAATATAAATCATTTAATTTAATTTAAAATAATATATTGGAATTCATTATTGTTTTTTTTTCCAGATAATATAATTTTATGGCTGTATAATATCTTGGTGATTTTTAGTGCATAACTGCATAAATATTTAATTGTATTATAGAGCATAATACAATAGTCATAGGCCATATAGCTAGGTGGGTACTTTACACTTCATATAGACCAGTCCGGTATCGGATTTCGGAGATGCACACGCACAGAGTCGGTATGCGTACCTTTATATAAAATATTTATACAAAAATAATATCGTGTAGATATTATTATTATATTTTGTCGGCCAAATGTCGCGGTCAAATAAATTACACGGTTAGGGGTCTCGTGCGTTTACGAATTTTTTTTTTTTATCTTAATTTCCCGACACGGGCTTAAATGGACTGCTAATAATTCAACGAGCCTACAAACAAAAAAAAAAAAAAAACAAAAACAAAAAAATGTTAATTAATTAACGTAGGAAATGACTAATGACCGGTGTAAAGTATAAGGGTGAGGTTTTTATTTTTATTATTATTATTTTCGTTTTTTTTAAATAAAATAACATCGGCATCGCAGACGATATAATTAAACAGGAAGTGAACTCCTCCTCCCGTGTATGTGACTACCGAATGTAAACAATGAATTATGTAATTGCTTGTAAATCTATAAACCAAATACTCACACACACACACACACACACACACACACACGAATAGGGCACATGGCTTCGCAGACCCTTTATATATATATATATATAGCATTATAGCGAGGTATGTGCACGAGCGCCCTTCTATGGGTTATCAGGTTTTAGCATCTGACAAACTATAGTCCTATCTATATAATAAAATATATAATGTATATACATATATACACACATGGTTATATATATATATACATATAGATATGTGTATTGTGTACATACGACGTGTGTAAGTGCCTATTTGCCTCTTTTCGGCCAGCGTACAATGTATATACGCGAGTAAGTGTATTTAATGTATATACACGTGTATATATATATATGTATATATATTTATTAAAAGACCTTTCCATCCATCTGTTTGCACGCTGCAGAGGGTCGTACATATTATATAGGCGCACAACAAAGTAACTGGAAACACTAGTTTTGGGGTCAACCGTCGGTAATTGAACCGGTTGAAATTAATATAATATAATGTATATAAATATTAATAACAATAAAAACCGTAAATCGATTTGTATCTATTTCAGAAAAAAAAAAATCCGCAGGTACTCGTGTTATAATTATACGCGTGTCTATCGTCGTGCATGTACAGAGTGATTCTTTAAAAAAATTTATTGCCTAGTTTAGCACGCTGTTTTAAAAGTGGCGAGTCCGTTTTAAACCGATTTTCTCAAAATGTTTTCAAAGTATTATTTTGATATAGTCTTAAGTCATTTTGCAATACAAAAACAAGTACCTACAATGAGACAAATTTCGTAAGGAAAATTGAAGAATCATAGAGAACATTATGTTTTTGGGTATTGCGCAGTGGAAAAATATCTCATGCCAATGGTTTTGTTAAGATTTTAGTTTGATTTTTTTGCTGATTTGCATCTCTGTGGTAATATTGGTAACGAACACAACGTTACAGAAATCGGTCTCATGAAAATCGGCTAGGAAAAATAAATTGTGACTACAACATTAATCTATGGCAATATTTTTTTTTTTTGCAAGTAACTTTTTCGGATAATGGTTTTATATTTTATTTAACCTCACTATTACCCGTTATTAGAATTTATAATGCACGAAACGAAATTCCACACTCGTATCAAAATAATACCTCAAGATACAATATGTCTTCTGGGAAAATAAAAACAAAATTAAATTAGGTATAACTTTTCTAATCCGTGGCTGTTGCCTGCTGCATTCCTAGAAAAGTGAAAACTTTAGTCAACAGGCTTACCCAATTGGCCCCATGAAAATCCCTCATCAATAGTGACTTTTCCCTAACCTTGCAAGAACCGGCAAGCATCTAAAAAAATATTATCATACTATTATACTATTTTTAAAGGTTTTTCATATTTTTAGAACGAAAGCATCCATCTTTCATTTCATACACATGCGTTCGGAAGCAAAACATTTTTTGAGAATTTCATTACTTACCTATATAAAAAACGAACATCGAACGAGTAATTCAATTTACCATTTATATAGTCTAAGTATGTGAAACGTATGTAGGCGAAATAATGCAGTGCAGTGCGAGGTACTCATAGGCACTCAAAATTATCTGGAAAAAAAATTGATTTCAGGCGTTAAGACTTATCTTGTAAATGAAACAGTTAACTTTCAAAAGAATCACTCTGTATACAAACATCGCTATAATACGACTGTCGACTATATATTATGCTGTATAGGGTACAGATGTCCTATAAATGGTTTATTGCGGCTATACAAATCTACGACAAAGTACGTACTGACGGAAAAACGATATTGATTTCAGAATATTAAATTATTATTATTTTGATAGAATGGCATGTGCGCACATAATTTTATTAATAGATTAAAATAATTAGTTATGTACGTTACTGTTGATTGTCTTAAAAAATCGAAAACTGTTTCAGAAAACGAAGAATATGCATTATTCATTCGACGTTGCATTTTATAACAAGTAGAATCAAAGTGCCAATGATGTATCCATTTGTTTTTTTTAGATATTATGTTAAAAATGTAAAATGTAGTATAGACAAATACATATTTTTCAATATAATAATATTATAGATAGTGTGACACCAATTATATTGGCATTGTATCAATCATATTTTGTGACAGCGTCTTGTTATCAAGTCCATACAGGTACATAATACTATTACTGTAGGCATAGAATATTATATTGTATCATATTTTAAATAATATTAGGTAGGTACCAATGTACCTATATAAAACATAATCGCCCCGTTTTTCACGTTTTGGCCCTTAAACTGTCAATCTGACGACGATGGCAAGTGGTTATTATTACTGCAGTAATATTATTATTATAATCGTATATTATATTTAACGACCCACCAACTCTATTAAACGCGCAGCGCCTATTATCGTTGTTTAATGATGTCGGGTGTGCGGGCTATTCAAAACACACTGAAGAGACGGGGCGGGGATTAGCCGTAACTGGAAACAAGGATTAAACGAGCCGGATAGTACGAGGGAGGCGATCGAACATGATTCAATTTTAAACATACGTTGCGACTGTATAATGCAGTCCCCCAGCCGCCGGATAAACACAAACAAATCAATGACAATGAGACCGAACCGACGCAGAATGATGAAAATAATAATATAATATAATAACAATAACAATAATAATAATAATAATAATAATAAAATAAATACGAAACATAAGTCTCATACCAGTTTTAAACACGGCCAGAAGCGAGTGTTAAGTTTTCCGAAAAAAAAAACTCGTCTAGAATTACGACGAACGCGTTCCCAAGAACAATACGGTGGGGGATAAAAGATTGAACAAAAAGTGCCAAAGGGGATGCGTTTGTTATCGGAGACGTATTTAACACCTACCCGGTTAGAATATTGTCAACTAAAAAACCAATTACGATAATTCCGGGAAAATGTATTTTAAAACGTCCCCGTTTTTATTAGGTATTATTATTATTATTATTATTATTATTATATTTTTTTTCTTACCCTCTCCCTCCTTTTCTTTTGTCGTGAAAACTTTTATAAACACTTCAGACGATTGGAGGTTTCATTTTTTTCTTATTCTCTCCCACTCAACTCCCATCTCTTTTTATTTATTTACTTTTAAGTAATTCCGTCAAAGTTTTCTCAACTTTGTCGAAGAAAAAAAAATGCTTCATCACTTATGAAAACAATAAAACAGCATTGCGATAAATAATTAGTCTTAAAACCTCTTCTAATCTTATACAATTATGTTCTATCGTTTCTATTACATTTCGATTTTAATCCTTATATACAGTTAAGCATTTGTCATCAACCGTTTGGTAAGGCGTTTTACTATACGATGCAAAATATAACAAGTGCATTTTTTAAACTAGTAAACTGGATGACACAAAGTATGCTGAAATATATGCCAATTGAAAATATTTTGTCACTGAATTTTTAAAGACTGGGTGATGCACAGTTTTTAAAAGAAACATTTTTATACTACCTAGTTGTCACAGAACTGGGTAAAAAAAAAAATTAAGTAATGGATGAATTTTATAATATTTTCCTTAAAACTTCATGTTATTTAAAATAAATTATAGCTCATTTTTATTTACTTTAACTTTCTGGAATTAATATTTATTTTTATAATTACGAGGGGTGAGCGCGAAATAATTCTACCATACTATAATTTAATATTTATTTTGAGAATTTATTTTTTGTCGCCCAGTGAAAATTTCTTAAAAATGTTCACAGAATACAAAACTTATGCCACACAATTTTTATATTATTTACCATTGTGTGAGAGTGCTGTGATGAGTGCTGTGAGTACTTACTGACAATTATTATCGCATTCCGCCAAAATCAAATAAGCCGTATTCGTTGTAATACTCATAATTTAATATCATAACTTTTTTCATTTGATCAAAATATTTGAAGCGATGGTGGCTCTGGGACAAAATGCCATTGGACGAATGTAAAATTACTGCACATAAACATCCTACTCGTGCATTAAAACAATTTCATATTTTATTCGTTTCAAAATGTATAGTTGTATAGGTACCTACATTCCAACACGAATGTTTAAAAACGAAGTACTTACGCAACTCCACGACTATAATATTCGTGTTGGAAATAAAAGCGACATGCCGACATGACTGTGTAAATTCCCATTTCAGTGTAACTCAGTGTAAATGCATACTTAAAGTATAATATTATAATTTTATCGTTATAATAGTCACGTGCCAATAAAGTATTGACGCCTTCACGGCATATACGCCTACACAAATGGCCTACACGATTCAAAATGACTGTATTCTTGTGCAAATGTATTAGATATAGATTATAATGTCCTGCGGGGTGTAACAAGAAGACTTGACAGAAAATAATCAACTTTTTTTGTAATCAATATTTTTAATATAATTATATATGTATATATATTGACTCGTGCATTACACGCGTTTTATAAAATATTTTTTGTTTTTATTTTTTAATACTGATAACAATACAAAATGATTCTATGTCCATTTTTCTATCCAAAAATGATATGAAAATTGGTGACAAACGCATTTTAATTGCATTAATCATTTTGAAAATGACCTAGTTAGCTTTTTGAGAAATCGAAAATATGACATTTATGAGATAAATACGACACCATAACTGACTATATAGTTAGTTGTTCCCGATTTTCGAGTCCCACAGCAGCAGTCAATGCACTGTATATAAATAATGACCTTATATTGATGTATCGAAATCGTAAACAGAATAACCGACAAATTAATGTTACAAACGGTAGAAGATTTTGGAGCGAATATTACATACGTACCGAAATGTACCTGTGTCTGTTGGTGGTGCGAATTAAAAGTAATAGGTACAATTGGCGCAAAATATCATCTCAAATATTATTATTTATTTGATTTAAAGAACACGATCGTTATAATAATATAATAATTACGAAAACATGACGCAAAATGACGCATGTGCGATGTACACAAAACGATACGATCCCCGTTCGAAACGCCAGGACGACGATGGCCGTCGCCGACCGTTTGTCACTGCAATGATAATAATAATAATAACAATAATAATAATAGTATAACGTACACGGTAGTAGTTGTAGTATATTACATATATAGTTGTGCGCTTAGCTATTATAAGCTGCAGCGACAGTAACCCGAAATAAGCTTTCATTCCGATTAAAACGTTCGTCGACCCGCGGGATTCTGCTATTGTATATAATATGACGTGCGCCATACTGCTTGTGTAGTATACCTCGTCCGATGTAATTTGATAAATTGCACTGGAATAAAAGCCACACGCCGCTGCTCGTCCTGCTCCAAAGTACCCGCACACACACACACACACACACACACACACACGCTCGCATACAAATTGCACCTCTTCCTGCGTGTGCGTGTTTGTGTGTGCTCGCCTCCACCTCTCGCCCATTATCATTATTATTTTTTTTTTTTTTTGTTAAGCGCGGGGCGAAGGACGAGGACTAAAATCCTGCGTCGTTCGAGCCAATAATAATATTGTATGTACACATAGCATATTATGTATTTTTATCCGACGGTGCCCGAGGCTACTGCAGTGGCAGGTTTCCCGGGTAACCATATATGACGATGTAAGTACTACCTATATCTATACGTTATAAGAATTAATAATATCGCGTATATATTATGATGTCTGGCAGCGGCAGCGGCAGCAGAAGTATAATATTATTATAAACGATGCCATTAAAAAACAAAAAAAAAAAATAACATAACATATCGTGTATTATGCACAGCGTGTTTTCGGGGGAAAATTATACCTATTCGCGGAAGGTTTTTTATTTTCCGGAAAAAAGGGAAAATATGAATTTCGGATATATATATAGGTACTACCCTTTGGGAAGAATAAAAACACGTATACCGACGGGCAACGACTGCCATTATACACTGCACGCGGTCGCCGCTGTTCGCATTCGAATGTACTTTCCTCGCCCCGTAAATATACCTACCCCTTTATCTGGGGGTAGGAACAAACCGTGTCGATGATTTCTATAATCCTCCGCATTATTCGTGCGATAAGCATGATTTTATCGGGATTAGCTCGTCTGCCGACCGTAGACACAGTTACTTTAAACCATGGCAAAATGGATAGTCACTGCGGTCGTAATGGTTATTTTCAGGTTACCTTGGGAGATCTTCACCTCAGACCCGTGTCGTAGTTCGCCATTTCTGCTCGGTTGACTTGTGTCTATATGTTATATATTTTAATACGTATGTATGTGACCGAAAGGAAATAAGAAGTGGAGAACTACGAAATTGGCCAAGTAAAGTGAGGTGGCTGACGAAAAAACTGTGATGATATCTATCTATTTCGGCAATCTTCAAACTATAATAATTGCTGATAGCAATAGTAATAGCAGTGATAATAAATAATAATAATAATATAATATTGGACACTGGTCTTATACTCATATGTCTGCACTGTATCGGTGTTTCAGAAATACAATAATCTATATTATAATTAACGGGTTATTTAAGCTATGAAGATTAAGTCTTTTATCATTTAAAATTGATAAATTTCAATAAATATTTACATTTTTCGAAATCTTCAACACTTACTAAGATTAAGATAATAATATTATGTATTTAAACAATTTATGTCAAGACAAATAACGTTTTACAAAGAATAAAATTATAAATATATATCTCGGATTGACAAAACTATGAATTAGAAATTAGAAATAATAATATAACATTGTAATCCTTTTACACTTTAATCATAGAGATTTTTGCGCAACACTGCCGCCGCAAGTCAAAATCAATATTTTACATTATTATAGTGGTGGTTTTGCAACAGCAATGTTTATTTAATTATTTACCTGCAGTAGTTTTAATATTATAATAGCTTCGTTGTTTGTATTTATCGTACGGTTTTTAAAATTTAATGGTTCCCGCAGGTATAACCGAAAAACATGGCATTCGGTGAACCGACACAAATTCCAAATGGATTTAATTTCAATACAACTACCTATTTTATAGATATTATATGTATAAGTATCTATAATATTCGATATTATTTTTTGTGTTTGAAATCTAATAAAACTATTAGCATTATATTACAATAATTTTTATGCAATTTGAAAATATTGATGGTTACTATGATAATATTATAGTATAAACTTTTTTTTTTGTTCGATGATTCAAATGCTGATTAAAAAATTAAAGATCATTTTTAGAATAATTATAATGATCCGTTGAATGGTACATTTCTATACTGTCAATGGTGTTATAAATTTCAAACGAGTACGTTATTTTTATAAACGATAACTATAAGCATATTTACATATTATGATAAACTGCGACTGTGAATAATTAACTTTTAAAAACATTTCGATTTACAAAGTAGGTAATCGCATAATTTAACATTTATCATTTGATAGTATCATACTCAATATTCTGATGGTCCTATATGTGTATACAGCGGCGTACACAGCTATTTTCAATGGGGGGGGCTTACATATAAAAAATTATATACATATATATATTATACATCGATAAATCAAAATAATATGTTGTTCAACTAATATTTATTTTCATTATTATAAAACAATGTCTATTTTCCTGGGTTTTTGTCCCAACTCATCAATGACTTCTTCAGGAGTTAAATTTATATCACGGAATACCGACAACATGGTCAATCCATTTAATCTGTCCTGTGTAAATAATTATTTTTCAGTTTAAAATATAATGTTATAATATAATGGAGTATAATTTGGAATATCCCATATCTAATAATAATTATTATTAAATAATAACTTCGGTGACGACGGTCTTCTCGCCGTACATTTTTGATCGAAACTCGATTGTGACGGTAACACTGAAATTCCCTTAATTTAATTTTGTTTTTATTTTTATTAGTACTATTAATTTTTTTTTTAAATTGTCATCATTTTTATTATACATTTGTACGTAATTACGCAAACTGAAAAAATACTAAGGGGGGGGGGGTTGAACACCGCCCCCCCGTGTGTACGCCACTGTGTGTATATGACGCGTCTTCAAATTTATTTGAATACTTGAGATAAACATTTAATTTATAATTTTTTTTTTAATACTCACTCTGTCTGCGGTTGCCGGTTAATGTATTATAAAATACTGACTATAATTATTTTAGTAACCACGTCGAGTGCTCCGCCCAGACACGGTCACATTTTAATCAAGAATATAATAATATATTTTTACGATATAACACCGATGCCCACCGACATAATATATACAAATAGCTGGTGCCCAATGTATATAATACGCTCCCGACCCGAGAGCGGGTATGTTTTGCTTATAAAATCGGCGCGCAAAATAATAAACTAAGTATTGTGTGTGCATGTTATATTGCACGGTATATATTATCTGCATATATCATCTATATATTAATATTATATTTTTTTAGCGTGCTTGCAGTCGTACATAGCTGGAGAAAACGCGTCGTCGTCTTTGTGTGCGGCAGTTGTCGCCTACAGTATAATGATAAAAATAATACGACGTATTATACGTGAGTTTTTGCTCTTTTTAGAAAACGCGGAAAAGAAATGATAATAATAATAATTCTGATAATGGCAAAAGTGGTATAACGTTGAACCTTTGCGGTATTGTTTCGCCGCACGAATAAAGACCGAACCGGAGACAATGGTTGCGAATTGTAAATTTACGCGCGGACGACGCGCATACAATGCGAGCGGCGAGCGGCGAGCGGTCGGGGTGGGGCCGGCGGGGGCGGTGGC
>NW_019103784.1:262242-275173 GCF_001856785.1 Myzus persicae
TCTGTGTAACGTGCACGAACATGAGCAACGCCTGTTCATCCCTCTTCCCTCTTCCCTCCGGTCAAACGCATTGTTCTCCATGGTTATCATTGTCCGGGTATGTACGGTTGTCTGTTATTATTATAATTTTTTTCTCTTTTTCATGCACACACACACACACATCATATTATAATATACGTTTTGCGTGCGGGCAAAGAACTTTTCCCGCCGTAAACTCGTACATTATAGTATAATGTCTACGTGTACCTATATATGCTTATATTATGCGATACACGTTTTTGACCGTCCCGACGTTCGGATCGTCATCTGAGGTTACCGGTACATAATATAATTATTATTAATTTTGGAGTGCGATGATGAGTGCTTTAAAGTGTAATAAATGATTTAACGACCATTGTTGAAAAACGTCGTAACAAATTTGCAGTTACTTTTTTTTTTTTAGTGAAGGGTGGGGTGGTAACAAAAGCGCAAGCCAATTAACATCAGAAATTCAAAACTACTTGCAATTATTAATACAATTACTGTTACGATATTCAATAATGACATGGGTGCACGATTTATATATTCATAAAACATTTAATAGCCGAAGAAAAACGGTTACAAGAAAAACTGACGTGTTAAGTAGATATATAATATTATATTGTTGGCAAATAGTCAAAAGTATAGGACATAGAGTCCCTCAACATATTTGTTATGGGTACATTGAAAATGTAACAGTACATTCTAGAGGGACACTCCCAAAGCTGACTCGCGAGTGTTATGTAATTATTTAAATAAACGAGGGAAAAACTTCTAGTTTTCGATTCATATGTAAAAAAAAAATGTTAATTTGGATAGGTAACATTCATATTCACGATCTCTTCAAAATTGAATAAGTATATTAAATGAATAACAATTTATATATCATGATAAATATAAATATACCTAATTTTTGTTCATATTATTACTATATAGTAAGCAAAACAAAAAATTCTAATATGAAACCCACTAAATATTTTTAAATCAACACCATATTTAGCATAAACCAATTCAAAAATTCCAAAGACGCTTGTGCTTATTTGTGTAAAACTGATTAAGATTAACTAAGTATTAAATAATTTAAACTTTATTCTTGTTATTGTTATTTTACATTGTGTTTACCTCGAACTCAGTGAAAATATGAATATCTGCGACACCTGTTTGCATCAACTGCGGTACTACTGACAGTGAGAAATAAGGGCTAAGACGTGCTACTCAACCGCATTGTGTGGGTGGGGGGAAATACCCCCTTTGCCCCCTCACTCTTAGATCAACTACCGGCTCTTGTGTGCCGAATACTATATGCGATTCTTTACTCCATTTTTTTTTTATTGTTTTAGCCTTACAAAAAATTGCTTCTGTTCAGTCTTTAGATGTAAAGACATAATATAGGTGATATATTGAGATCTCGGAGTAAGGTTAGATTATTTTGTTGTGAATATTTTCGTTGTAATAGTTTCCCGGAGCAATCGAAGCTTACCAACTTAATTAGTGATCAATTCACTGGCGTAAAAGTTGTACCTACATCAGGAAATCTAGAAAAAAGTGCTCGATCGATTTACATCGGGCTTGCTTACACGACGTACTGTATGAGTTTAGTCTGCAATAAAAAATAACCTACACAATGTACAGAGCCATGGGCGCATGACAACAGTAGGTACACCCGATTCTGATAAAAAGTTAATTGGACTTGACAAGCATACAATTTTTTTCAGGGATTTTCACGTCAGCACGTCGATAAACCGTTGATTTCATTAACCTGTGATCGCGTTGGGGGTAACTCCCTGTATTTTACATTGTGGCGCATTATACCTACTCATCATGGCGGTATATCGCGGTTTCCCGCGTGCGATATTCAAGCGCGTGCTGCAGACAAAACGTTTCGCGGGCGGTGCGCATCGGCCGCATGCCGTCTCGGGGTCGGTTTCGACGGGGGGGTGAGGGGGTGCTGGGTGGCGGTGACCGAAGGGGTGGCACGGTGGCACTCCGCGAGGGGCGCATAAATTATCAGCGCTATCTAGGCGACCGGATCTGTGGGAGGTCACACAGATGGCATGTGCCAGATAACGACGGCGGCGGTGTCCCTCTTCACCCCACGGCCAAATGACGGCGGCCGCACACGCATTAACACGTCTTATTCCCACTCGCCGGGGTCGTTTTTTCATAATACAATATATTACATAATATAATCTATTATATTTATTTAAAACATATGGTCGATATAATATACGACGACACGCGACCGCAATAACAGTATTATCATATTAGTATTGCCGTCGTATCAATCGGGCACGCGCGGCGTATATAACGGTTTAGAGGACAAATTAATTTATATTAGATTATTTTATACATAGGTACACGCGCGATCGGAGTGCGCGTATTGATCCGTTACAAAAAATATCAGCGGTGTATTTTAAGTCAGGGGGAGGAGATGAAGGGAGGATGGCTCCGGGTTAGGTTAAGTTAGGAATCTATATACATATGGAATATCTTTCTCTCTCTCTCTCTCTCTCTCACTCTCTTCGCTATCCCACCCGATAAAAGTTGAGCTTCGTGCACACCACACACGAAAATTGTATTATCATTATTATACACTTATCAAACCGTGTAACGCGCACACGCAAGATCAAACGCATTAAACAACCGAGTCGACCGCATCTGCGAGAATGTGAAAAATGCAAAACATTTCGTCTGGCAGTTTGGCGTGTATTATTATGACAAACTATTGCTATATACGTAATATGGGGCGCTGCGGGTATAGTGCCGAAAAATATATCTTCGTATAATGTTAAAAATAATATTATAAAGCGATTTGTTATAATCTAACGTCGTTACGTTGACAACGGGCGTAAGTATTGCATTGCAGTGGCTCTGGAGTAAAATATGATGACGATATACCCTATATACCAACACATTTCTATAAAATAAAATGCGCCTTAAGTTCAAGGGGTCTTCACAGCATAATGAAGTCAGTATAGACATCAATATATTAAGACTCTTTAGGTATACTTAATATCGAGGAGGCCAAATAGAGGACGAAGATTATAAAGCATTAAGAAACAAAAGAAATGATTACGAGTATAACATATATTGTTTATTTGTTATAACCCTCGAAGAGGTCTGCACCCTTAAAAATAAAATATATACTTAGTAATTACCTACATGTTATAAATTAATGGCTGAATAATTTGGCTTTGGCGGTTCGCAGTTTTTTTTTTAGCTATAATTTTTTTTTTAATACGATATTACAGGTGTAGGTATTACATTTAGATCTTTACTAGCTCTATTTACTAATATTAGCATATCTTTATATATTTACTATTTACTAATAATATATAAACATCATCACCTTGATTTATTGAAAATAGTGGTTTCTGCGAGTATCTTCTAAAAAGTGATAGGGTTAGAGTATAATTAAGACCCGAGTAATGAATAAAAACTATTTATTAACATAAAAAAACCAATTGCTGCTATAAATATAATTATAATCTTCAACCAATGGCAATACAATGCACAAACAAAAAAAATTTTTATTTTAATCGTGAATCTCAAAATCCTTGTTTGAGAATCTCTTTAAAATGCAAATTTTTGAAAATCTTTTCTTATAGTGGGTTTCTACATCATAAACCAAAATATTCACCAAATTTTATATTCATAGCTTCAGCGGTTTCAGCCTGACGATGACGAATCATCAGCCGGGACAAATTGTTTTATTTTTACCTATTTATATATATATGAATATATATATTGATAGATAAATTGACGAATGCACACAACACATGGACATTATGCCAAAATTCAAAGTTTTTAATTCAAGTTTTCTCAATAATTAGCAACTATAGTAAGTAAGTCATTTGAAAGTATCAATGTGTAAGCATAAATTGGTGATATGTAAATTTATTTATTTATTAATTTACATTTATTAAATATTGATAAAAAAATCTTAACTAAATATTAGTTAAAAATATTAGTTATATAAATAATTTTGGTTCATTCAATATTTACTTAATATTGTTAAATGTTTAAAAATGTATCCTTAATCAATGAATAATGTTTAGTCAATATTTATATATTTTAATGCTTATAAATAAATATTTGTTTAACATTAATTAAATGATAGTTCGTTACATGATTTTGGTATTTTACACTTATAAAAAAATATTTAACCAGGGTTAACTTAGGAGGATAGAGGATTTTGAAATTCGGGAACGGTAAAAATTTAAAAGCTTTATGACATACTTCAAACTTTATTTTTAGGTGTAGGTAACTAAATGATGGGATGATTAAATAATTTGAAATTAGTGGCTACACATGCTTCAAAAGGAAAAAAAATTTTAAAAAAGAGTAAGTCACTGAAGAGTTGGTTTCAACCCATTTTCCTCTAGCGGACAATTGTGCCGAAGTGCCACCCAATAAACATTACTTAAAATATGGTCTGTTATTGTAGGTACATATATAATAATATATGTTATTTGTTTATGGAATAACTGCTTCAATTATATGCAAAAGTAAATACATCAATCTCAGTGATTGTGTGAATAATAATATTAAATGGTCTGAAGAAGTCAGGTTAATTATTAGCGCTAAATATATAATACAAATAATTAATAAATCAGTGTTTATCGATATTTAGGTGCCTACATAAAAGTAGCTTTCTTATCATTGTGGCTGTTACGGTGAAAGAAGAAATCCAATAAAGAATCATAATAATTACCAACATACGATATTAAGTTTGAGGGGAAAAGCAATAGATTGCCAACAGACGATTGAAAAATAGGACATTTTCAAAGTGATTTAATTTACTCAGAAACGTTTAAGGATCCCATAATACTCGACGAACCCCTTTATTTCTAATTTTATAAATGCGAATCAAAGAGAATCCCTAAGTTTCTGAACATAGTTACATAAACTATAATTTAATTAAGTGTTATTTTTCTTATTTGTTTGAAAAATCACAGAAGAACGCATTTATTTATTATACTGAGTTCCGTATGCCATTTATCGACTTGTAGTGCGGTACGGGATGATAATATTATCTAAATCTGCACTATTTATACAAGCGCGCTATTGTAAATGTATAAAGAGCATGCTGACAAAATTTAACGAAACAATAGTAATTTCTATAACAACGGAGCAACTGCAAATTACAGTATGCTAACAGAGAAAATATTACAATATATTATTATAATGCAAATTGCAATACACACAATTCACGAACGTGTCAGAAGCGTATAATTAATATAACAAACAAGTGAAAAAACTGCCCGTTTAGAATTAAATTAGAATATTAAATAATAGTTTTACAGAGTGTGCACGATGTGATGACGATTTTTTTTTAAATACCCAAAAAACAATAAATTATTCAATATTCTCATTCAATTGTATTCCCCGATGATTGAAAGAGGTTGTTACAAATAGTTTTTGACACACACAAATATATATATATATATATATAATATATATATATATATAATATTATATATATAACACGTATGGAAAAGTTTTGTAACTTTTTAATGAAAAATAATATGGATACGGTTATTTTTTTCCAACCCGAAAATTTGCTTCAATTTCAATTATTGGAATCAATAGTTATGTTTAAAACTTTGTCTAAACAGCTCGTTTTAAAATTAATAAATCTACCATTATTTTAAATGTCACCACTCATACCTGAAGTACAATCATATAATATATATTTTACGACCTATTTTATGGTCGTCGAAACTTTAAAATAAATTATGATTAAAAATTATGTTTTGGTTATAAATAAAATAATACACATTTAAATAAAGAACGGTGCTCTACAACATGGCTCCATGAAATGTATGCTATAAAAAAAATGTTGTCATACATTCACTGAATTGAAACAGATACATAGTATGACTTTCATTCATATAATATATAAAAGGGTAAACAAAAAGTGGACCAATGTTTTTTACCGTTTCAAGAATAAAATATAAACTATAATTTATTTACGGACAAAAATCAGACGGTTACTCAGTCATTGGTCTCCCAAAACATACGTTACCAAGTCGCCCCAAATCGAGTCCTCATTAATTACCTACTAAGTAAATATAATTTTGAAATCAAATCCAATGAAATATTATTGGAAAAATAAATGTTATTTCAGTGGTACACTATATTTATTTCTGACTGGCGATACAAGCACGGACAATAAGAATTATTGTTGAGTTCTCCGCGGAAAACATGGTGATAGAGTTACGCGTGGTACCTATTATTACGGTAACTATTAAAACTTTGTCCATCACTGGTCAGGGGTATTTGCAGTGACAGTCGAGTGTCAACAGATAAATACCAAACGGGAAAATATGAGAGGATTTAAATGTCAGACAAGACACTTATTATACGTATATAGTTGTTCCGAATACAATTTATTCATCTAACGTTAATGTTATTATAAAATATTAATGTAATATGAATATTATTTTTCTTTGCCGACGACCACAATATATTACGTTATGGGCCGATGGATTATTATATTATTAATTTTGTTAATTAATCGAAATAATTATGCCTATATGGTTTGTACACCATTACAAGAGAATAATAATATGACCATACCGTGTATTTTTTTTTTTTGCCACCAATATGCGTACCTACTGTGTATATGTTGTGTATTCTACTCGGTTTGCCTGTTAAAATAGTTATTGAATGTGAAAATTATCTACATAATAATTTATGAGTTACTTCAATTTTTATTGGTCTTGCGCATATACCTATTACCTATACAACACCTATGTTTACTTTATTATTATCATATATCAGCCATTGCAATTGTATAGTTATCATGACGAAAGAATTGCTGATTTAGTTTTTATCTCCAAAATTTTAATAACTTATGACTCGACTCTAAACACTACAAACTGCATAGCCGCATAGGTACCTACTAAATAAAAATAAATAGGTACTTACAAAAACTTCTTTATTTAGGAAGTTTTATAAAAACGTATTTATTTTAAAATATTTTATTTATGTATCATCAAGTTATATTATATATTATTTTAATAAAGACTACCATGTACGAGTAAAAGAAATTTTATAGTAACATTTGTAATATACTGCAATATATATTTAGTTTTAAACAAAGAAAACATCAATCGACCAACTATTGTTATAGGTTATTATGGTACCTAGGTATATAGGTACAGTAAAAATGCAAATAAACTCGTAATTATGTAATATTAATTATTGTGCGGTATAATATCTTCATTAAAGTGGATAATGTATAATACATAATAATTAACGTCTTATATACAGTTTCAATCGATAAGAGTTTGGATAAGACTGGATTCGTCCGAATCTTAAGACTTACAACAAAACTAATTTTTGTCGTCATTCAGTCATGCTAAAATGTTTTGTTCCATAGACTGGCTTACAATATAGTGATTATTATTTTCTTACTCATTACTCGCGTTCAATTGGAAAAGAAATTTTCTACGAAACGGAAAATTATAATACGTACGTCAAACGCGTTTGATTAATTTTGATAGGGTACCTATACCAGTATACCTCCATCATAAAATGTGGTGAATTATTAATATCGTTGGACGTTGATTAGTGAAATCACGGCGTCGGTGACGGTTCTATTTAGAATATATCAAATTTTCCATTTATCCGCACCACACGCATATGTGAGACATTTGTATGGGTTTTTTTTTCAATACATATACACATATATACGCGCACGCCCCGGTGAATAGAAAATTCGAGACGCTTTCCCTTTGATCAGCCCTCCCGCAGTATTAAATCCTAAAATGGAACGGCATCTGGGATTGCGCATCCCATTTAATCTTCTTGTACGTCAATTTCCACTCTTGGTGAATTACTTTTCGCTTTATGAACAACTTAACAGGATTGTTCTGTAAGTTGCTCCTTACTCTAGCCACGCCGTTTTAGGATTTAACGCCCCTCCCTCCGCCGGAACCCATAACCTTAGCGACCGCAAAAATCAATAGACCAGTACCATTTTCGACCAATAAGTGGCAACCTCGTTACCGGCTAATCTAAGTATAAGAATCTCGCGATAACCACCGAGCCTGCGTTAGTGTGTAAGTTCGTACAAAATATTATAACACCAAACAAAGTTCTCTCATTTAACCAACTCTAATGTTTATAATAGGTACAGTAATCGATAAATTAATTTGTTCAAATAAAAAGTATTTACGAATTACACTTTTAGATATTATATAGCTGTTATTTAATTTGGTGTGGCCGGCTGAAATTAAACGAAAATCACTCCCTGAAGATATAACATCAACTATATAAAATATATTTATCGTTATCAATATCGTAAAAGTAATGGTTTTAGATAATTTTAGACAACGATTTTAGATTTATCATTTTCAGCTCTGAGTTTCTGACCTACTTTTACCAGTAGCCCACTTTCAAAGTTGTTTTAAACACAATTTTCATCTAAACGACCAACGGCATTAAATAATAATGATTCTTGATAACAACTAATAAGAGAAAATACCCGAAATATCATTAATCACCGAAATTGAAGCATTATAATAAAAAAAAAACATAATAATATTATAGAGTTATTTAATAGGATATTATTATTTACGGCTACGCTTGAATAGTAAATACTGATAATAAATTACAATTTAAACAAGAAAATTATCTGAATTAAATGTCGCTATAAGACAATATTATTATAGACGATGACAATTTAAACTTTTTTCCACAATAATATAATAATATATTATTGTATTATTAATATAATATATATATTTAATAAAATCTTAAATCCTCTTATTATGCAGTTTCAAATAAATCGTAACAAGCCGCTACAGGTTTTTTCCGTATACCAGTATATTATTTGAATTAAATTATACCCAGCAGATACCATTATCGGTACATACTATTAATATATATTTCTACGAAGCGTGCCTCGTGATTAAAAATTATTAACGTCTACACACGCCGTCAGTACAACAGGTATTTAACAAATAATTAAAATATACATTCGTTATAACGTATATATTTTCATCTCCATTAACATTAACAAATTACGATAGAGGTACATACCTACCTACCTACCTACCTCTACATATAGACCGAAGTTGGGATTAATAACTAAATAGGTTCACGAGCGATAAAGTTTTGTTTTCGTTATATTATGTATTTAAAAACAAAAACGCTTGATATTTCCGCAGAGTTTTAATGCCCCACTTAATCCTTGTTATTCCTGTAATAATAACGCAAAGTTCATAAATTGTTTTGACGGAGCTTTTCAGTCGATTATTCGATTTTCGCCGAGCCGCCGTTTCTCCTTCATTATTCACATAATGAAAACTGTTATGTGTATTTAAATTTTGTTCAAATGTGTTTTTCGTTACTAATTATTATTACTGACTATACTAAAAACTACCCAATCGTTAAACTGGTTTTCTTTTCTGCGTGTGTAGTGTTTTATCATTTCATACACACGCCGCCGCACGTGTTGGTACTTACAACAAAAAAAAAAAACCCAACTACACGACAACTTGTTTTTAATTTTTTATGTCTTAATTTGAATACCCGCGCCGTGCACATGTTAAATACGCATATATATAATAACAAATACCTAACAATAAGCAGTCTAATAGCTCATAGTACGAATGAAACATGTCCACGTTAATGATATATATATGCTATGTGTAGTGTTACTATGTACACGAACTGCTATTGGTTTAGACTGACTGTACTGGCGCGATAACCGCATACCGCAGTAACCGCATAATACTATGATAATTGAAATAAATTAAGATCGACCGCTCAGACAATCCGAGCGTGTTATTATTTTTAGGTATTTACGTAAATAAATAATAAACTAGATGATCGTCGGATAAGGATAATCGTTCGCATAATTAGTTACCCAATTATTATTTTACAAGCCCTTGTTGGTGGGTAGGTGCGGTAATCTTGGAGTTAATAAACGTAATAATTTTTAAAAATCGTGTCCATTTATTTGGCCTCAAACGGAAAATAAATTTCCCGAATCTATTGAATCACTATAATATATGTATCGTGTTTGAGCGTTAAAACATTAAAACCCTATCGGCTGTTTTGGCAGTTTTGATAATATCTTGCAGACTTTGATCGATCGACTTTTATTTTTAATTCGTTACGACATGATATCATAATAGTGTAATAGTATTGTGGCGATCGTGCCAAAAACAAACTCGAGTGTCCACGCCCTTGTTATAAGCGAGCAAGAGGCTTTTCTATGTTTATTATTTACCGAATAAGAAGAAAAGCGCGGTGTGTGATTATGTCTTGCGTAAATAGCTATAGACAATAGGTACTTACTGTTTTGGCAATGAGTCCAGTTCACAAAAATTACTGTTTAAATAAATATTTATTTTTATTTAGGCTGGTAATAATTGTCGATAACTGATGAGCCCAGATAAACGTAATTCGTGAATTGATAAGTTTTGTAAAATATACATTTTTGAGCTACGTCGATAGAAACCAAATTGGCTTTTGTAACAAAAACATTGTGCATTGATGCGTTTGCTTAGTAAGCCTTTATTGTTTTACTGTTAATAATGTCACAATACGATGCGTATATAAGTACCTACTTAATGAAAATCAAATTATATTCGTTTAAATTGTTCTATATTATAATACCATTGTTACAGACTCATATTTCAGAATCATGGGGTTTCACATATCGAAATAACGCGTGGCCCACTAAATGGATCATATTACGCTAATTGTAAAAAATAATCAATAATTTTTAAATACGTAACATTACGTTTATTGTTATTTCGACATTGACATTTATATAAACACACTGCAGCTGTGATTGAATTTTATAATATTGTCATTACCTATATTATTTTATATGTTGTTAATAAACGTTTATAGTTAAAATTTTACCAAGGTAGACCCATTACTCAACATTTTTCAACCATAGAAATTATAATAAATATTTTAAAATATTTAAATATAATAAGCTGTACACAATATATTTATATTGTATATGGAGTACAATATCAGAAATAGTTCAAAGTCATGTAAAAATGTATCTGCTTTGAACGCAGATTTTACACTGAAACCAATGGATTAAAAGGATTTTTTTCGAAAAAAAAAGGTTAGGTACCAATACAATGTGAAGTGAAACACTCTCAAAAACATTTTCCTAGGTGAACAGTTCTTTATGTTATGATGTTTGTACTTTATAGTTGCTTTCAAAAAAACATATCTAGTTGCATTGTGATGTGTGATGGGCAATATGAATATAGTGCATTTTTTTATTATTGGTGTAGATAAAGTTATACATAATATTTCGTGGATTAAAGACGTTTACTAAATCAAATTATTTTATTTTACAAATATCTCTACATCAGTAGGCACACCAGTTACTATTGTATCTTTGACCACCTATTTTTCATACTTTCAGTAACTTTAAATCCAGGGGGCTTGGTTTAAACTTTAAACAGATTAGTATGGTATAGCTGACCTACACGCGTATTTTGGTGAGGGCACTCAAAATAATAAAAAATATACAAAATAAGGTCGAACTAAATTGCACTGATTTCGATTTCGGACAGGTCAAAGTTATGATTTAAAGGAACTATTTTAATATTAAATAAATGTAAATTGGCAGTATTGGTATAATGCTTATTGGTATAATATGTACAACTCGTAACATGTTACTGGTTAACCATTGTGAATACTGCAGAATAGTAATACAATTTCCAATCAAATACTTATAATGCACTCATTGTATTTATAATGTATTAAATTAAATTGTTTAGTTTATCTTTGGACAGGGACAAATGTTCGTTTATCACAAATTGATTGTTTCTATTAAGGAAATAGATTTCAGAACGTTTGATTGCCATAATATCGACCCCACGTCACGCATTCAACAGTGGGTCACGTTTCATTGTTTCCGCCGAAGCCATTGTCTTATACTTACTATAAGTCTTATATATATATATATATATATATATTTCATACAGTATCGTATATATATATATATTGTTGACGTTTACAATAATAGTCACTGTGCGCGATAAATCGACGTTCAAGCGTTCTCTTCAACGTCATTTATACAAATATATATATACATAAACACACATATAAAAGAAAATCGCGAAATATTTATCAAAAAGACCGACTACGAATTTATTACTTCCGTCCTCCACCCTCCGCAGCGTCCAGTCCGTTTGTTCGAAATCATAGTGCCGTCGACGCAATCCGCGAGTTCTTTGTACATAATAAATAAATATATATATATATATATATATGCACGAAAAGAGGCGCTTATTGTGTGTGTACAATATATATATACGTATGTTATTATGTCTGCGCCGGTAGCGGGGCGGCTATGACGTCGATCGGCGGCGGGGAAGGGGTGTGATTTAGGGGTGGTCGGCTGGTGGCGCACTGCTACCGCCGAAGTGTATCGGCGGCGAGCGGGTCGGGCCGGAGCGAAACGTTTTGCGCGCCGAGAGATTTTGACACTCGGCTGATCATCAAGCGCGCGCACCAGCTGCTCATCTATACACACAAACGCACACACCAGCGCACGCACACCGGCGGATCGTGTATATAAATTCTGGGGGAAATACGCGGTTCCCAGTCCCTCCCCGTCAACGCCGCAGACTGCACCCCTCCGTCCGCCCCAGACGCACACACGCACGCGCTCACTGCCGGCATGTACGCGTGTAAATATTATGTGTACGACGCGTATTATTATATACATACATATATATATATATATATTATATATACATACACACACACATATACATAGTATATATATACGTATAATATGTGTGTGTTCCTCTCACCGCCGCCTCCGCGTCACATCGTTTGCAGCCAGTAAAGTTTGTTTCGCCCAAACGCACGCACTTCTGCTGCGCGCCATCCCCTGTATCCCCCCCCCCCACCCGCC
>NW_019103784.1:275275-294280 GCF_001856785.1 Myzus persicae
TATATATATATATATATATGTGTATATGTATATAAATTCTCGTGTCGTCGCCCACCCCCACCCACCCCTGCCTACCGACAGACACCGTTGGCGGCGGCGGCATCGTCATCACAAAAGTATAATGAAAAACTTCACGCGCGCTGACTTGTGACTTTCGGTTCCCAGAAACGAACAGTCGTGTACATTATACACACACACACACACACACACACACACACACACACGCACACACACACACACAAACAATAATATAGTCGCTCGCAGCGCGAATTATAACCCGACCGTGATGAAAAGGAGATTTGACAAAACGGTACTCTTTAACGACACCGCCGCCAGAGGGGCGTTTTATAACGTATATTATAGTGTTTTTCGACCGAGTTTCATTACTCAGTGGAAAACAAAAAAAAAAAAAAAAAGCCATAAAGGTTACGCGGACGTGTTTACATAGCTGCACCGATGATTGCACTCGCTAAATTACATTCGTAATCCTTTGCCGTAGTAGGTACGGCGGATTCGAGACTCTCTAAAACCTTTGGAAGATTATTGTTCTGATGATATACGTACAATATTGTTATGAAAATAAAAATTACGTCTGCAATAACAATAGAATGTAGATTAAAAAAAAACCCGTGTACCTACAACTGCATAATATTGTTCACTACTGAATTTGATTTGTTTATTTGTATACTTCGTTTCGAATCATATTATGCATTATGTAAAGAGATGATAATAATATAATCAATGCGTTTTTGTTGTTCGGTCTTGATACTTGATATTACTGCATGTGCAGGTTCGACTTACGATTTATTCCGTGATTAAAATAAATAAATACAATAACCTTTGTAACACGTATCGAGCTTTATACGCTCGTCCAATCATGATATAATATTAACACGATAATGGAGACATTGTTCAGAAACGTTATTCGGGTACTGTATTATATTATATTAAATAAGAATTATAAATAATTATACTTTAGTTTCGGGTGGCATGTTTTACTGAGTGAGTGCCCATAAATGGCTAACCTCTAGTCATTGGCCATGATGCTCATTCGATTTTTATAACGATTGTTATAATATTATGAAATGCACGATATTTGTCTATTTTTTATTTATTACTGTTGATTAACATTGTCACTGTAAGTGAACGCTCATTCATTTGCGTTAGAGATAATTCAATTAAAATATTACATGCGTAGGTATTCGCGTATCTGTGTAAAATGATTTATATGAAATAGTATGTACATATTGTATACAAAGAGAATAACAACGAGAAATCTTTTATTTCAATTGAATTTATGTCTAGTGCTTAAAAATGAGTAGGTTAAGGATTTCGGATAGTGTTATTCATTATTGACTTTTGTGGACAACTCAATAGACGATTCAAAAAGTAAGTATGTTTACTCTCGAAAAGCAGTACAAATCCCGTCAAAAACTGGCTGTAGGCCGAAAATCTCGTTTTCAGAGGGTTCAGATAGTCTCGCGGGACAAAGTTGGGGACAATAATGTGTTCATCCATCTGCCCGTGTCTTATTTTACTTAAAAGGACCTCAAATCGCCAACCCCGAGGAATTTAAATTTCATAACTTTACTACATACTTCAAACTACATACTCGATTAAAATTACACTTGACAAGTGAGTTCAAAGTTTATTTAAAACTTTTTTTTTAGGTGCAAATGCTTTAAGAGAAAAACAGCCATCTATCTGGAGGTTTTACTTTCCTATTACTGACATATTGCTCGTATATTATATCATAATATATTTAAGCGAGAAACTTATTTTAATATGATCGATGTAAAATAAATAACTAACTGATGAATTTGTATCTTTCAACATATTACATTAGGACTATGAAATGACCAAACATTTAAAAACAATAATAATAATAATAATAAATAATAGTTGGAAAAGTCCTGATAAAAGAAAAATAATTTAAGAAGGGTGTACCTCTATACACTACACTTATTTGTATAAAATAGTTTTATTGAATTTGTTTAAGTTGAGAAACATAAATTATCTTTATCTATTATTACTATTATTATATTTAGTTGAATGATGTTATGCATGTCGTGTTTGTTGATAAATATTAAATCACACATAACACGCAATGCACTTAACTTAATGAATACATTTTACAAACCCTTAATACATTTTATAAAAAATACCTAACACATTTTTATTTATTAGAAATTATTTTGAAATCTTCTTTCAAAGAAAAAAATATTTCAAGTGTTGTAGGATTTATGATTGCTGAAGTAAATAAAAATATCGTTACGTTTAAAAAAAAAAAAGTATTATTTTGTGTTTAGTTTGAAATTGTATTATGGAAAGTTTTTATCATTCTTAATCGCGATCGTCGAAAAAAAAATAAAATTTCTAATAAATAATAATAATAATAAACAACTCATATCCTGTGAAGGTTTCTATCGGTGCGTCATGATTGCGCACTCGTACCTTTTAATACCTCAACAAATAACGTACACCACCAGGAAGAAGCTGCAGATTCACAATTTTTCTTCTCGACAAATGGTCTTTACAATGTTATAAAGGTTGAATTGTTGTTAAAATATTACCATTAAACTATGTTGTAGTTGGCACGTTTTTATAGTCGAACAATATTAAAGGCCATTATTTTGACATTGGTAGATTTATATTAAAATTATACTCATTGACCAATTGACAATAGATATTACTAATTATTATAAGTATATTATTTTATTAATTATTTTAATACCAACATATGGTAAGAAAAAAAATTGCCAATTGAGAAATGTCTCTTAGGAAAAACAATTATTCATCGACTTTAAAATTATTAGGGATGGGTTTTTGACCGGTCAAAATCTTTTAATGACAATTGACCAGATTTTGACTCGTCAAAATTGTCAAAATCGGTCAAAATCTTTTTTTTTTCCTGTCCTTAATTCAAATGTTGTATTTAAATGGAAAAAGTTTATTAAAAGTTAAGACCATCAAATAGTAACAAAAACATTTTTACACCTATTTAATAATGAATACATACAATTTTTTTAACAAATAAATGAAATAATAAATATCAGTCTTTACTTTTTAGTTTTTATTAATAATGCATTATAAACTTAAAATAAATTATAAAATAAAATAAAAAAAATAAATAAAATATTGACATCTTTGAATAAATAAACATAAATTTCAACTTTCAATAGGAATTACTAATTAATAACAGTATAAAATACATATATATAAACTTTAAATTTAAAAACAAGTAAGTCATGGTCATCTACAATCTACATAATTACATTAAGTTAAAAAAACTTAATTAGGTACTATCAATTTGCACATCAATCTCAATGTTCTCACTATCATTGTCTTCAATTTCATTAGAAATGAAAACTGGGTCCTCTGTATCTATTTCCATATTTTTCAGCAATCTAAGGTTATGGTAAACAGATGCTAATTTTCCAGTTGTAGATGTTTTAAGTTTATTACGGTTTTTTGAATGGATATTTCCCCAAACAGACCAATTACGTTCAGCACACGCTGTAGAGCTTGGTAATGTTAGCAGTACTTCAGCAACATCAGCTAGAACACTTTTGTTTTTAAAATTACCTTTCCACCAATTTGCTGCTGTAATAGAGTTATTTTTTATAGAGTTAATTGCTGTCCATGATGAACGACTTTGAAAAGGACCACTTCTAGCTTTGAAATTAATAATGTCTGATATAATACTACTTTCTTGTTCACTATTAAGCTCCATGTCTACATTATTTAAATGTTTCCAGATCAACTTAATTAAATCAATAGCATTGTCTTCTTCTTCAGATTTTAAATTCTCTCCTTGGTGTCTTGGATCAAGTAGGATAATGGATTATTAGTACAAAATTTCAATATTGGACAGCAGATTTGTCTAAAAACGATGTTTAGTATAACCATGGAAGTTTTTTTTTTATTTTGACTGGATTTTGACCGGTCAAAATCTTTGTGGTCAATTGACCACATTCTGACCGGTCAATTGACTGGTCAATTGACATTGTGCCATCCCTAAAAATTATTATCGTTAATGATGGAGAATCTATTTGCTTAGAAATCTAAATTAAATGATGTACCGATTTCCTGTGCTTGGGAATAAAATAATGTGAATTAAAAATCAATTTTTCAATCAGTGCGTGCAATCATTCTGTGAATGTTTCAGATGAATGTGAGCGTCGTGTCAGACATCTCAAAAATCACCTGTAATTAGTTTTATTTTTTACGACAACGTCGTGATCATAACGATTCGTAAAAATAAAATCCAAAAAATCGTTCACTTCGTATGACATAATAATATAATTACAACCGCTATGTTGCTATCATACTGCAGCTATAATATTTGAATTTTCCAACAACTTCTTCGAGCGCATCAAACCGATTTCATTTTTCACGCCACCGAAATCGGTAAAATCTTCGTTGAGAAAATTAGATCGCACTGGCACGACGGGGCATAGCCTGTGTTGGTGCACCTACATATTGTAGGTACATATATAGGTACATAAACGACGAGTGGGTATACCGTTTCGTAACTTACATGCAGTTTCTTCTTACAAAACGAGCCAATTACTCGAGTTGAAAAGCAGGATAACCTTTGTTAATACAGCCCGCCGAGACGGGATTGCTGCAGTAATCCTGCTTTGAAATACGAACAGGCGTTTTGGATTTAATAGTGATCGGCAACGGGGGTGGAGCGCTCCCGACGCCGGACAACACGGTTACTGGTTAGGTATTTATCGGTAATCACTACATCGCCGGTGTGTTGATTCGTTAAAGACTATGTGTAGACTAGGTACGTATGGAGTTTCGATTTTCATAAACATACCATACTGCTGTATACCCAAGCAATTTACGATTGAAAAAAAAAAAATGTAAATTGTGACTTATCCAAATATTGGTCAATGCAAAATCTATACATAGATATAGCCGATGATAAAGGTAGTTCTAAAAAAAAGGTAACTATTTCTTTGAGAATTAAATATTATACCTACTGGATGTAAAACCATATTAAAAGTAAAAGTTATACGTACAGTATTTATCTAAGAACAGTATTTTTTTCAAAAGACCCTATCCCCGTTTTTCACTGAACAACTTACTGAATAACTGGTCAGATGATCTTTTTAGTTTTTACAATTGTTGAAACGTCTAAAACGAAATTTAGATAAGAATAAAATTACCGAGTTATAAAATGTATGTATTAATAGAATATTTGTCAAAAACACGTAAAATATGAATTAAATGTAATATTTAGTCTAGTGATCATAATTCATAACTTCTATAATATTTGGACAATTTTTACAAATTAAAAAATTGTTAACATTATAATATTATCGTTTCATTTATGTATTTTGCTTCATAATTACCTAATACATTCTAACCTTACATGTTAAAACTACTAACAAAAACTACCATGAGGATGACCGTGGGTAAATTTGTTAATTTTAATTAAGTAAGATCCAAAGTATCCTTGGTGTTAAGAATGACCGGGAATAAGTGAACCGCGAACCGAGATTTTCGAGAAGCCAGCTGAAGCCATCTGATTAAAAATATGATGGCGCCGCCGTATACTCGCTGGCTAGAATTAAACGATGTTTGGTCTTAAAACAATCGACGGCGGCCTGAGACGAAATTCGAAATCTGCTCACTTGCATTCTATTTTTCTGACTATCGTTACCCGCGCCATATACTGCAAAATCCAAAATGGCTGAATCACACAACGTCGAAACCGCTCTCGACGTCGGAGCAACATTAAACGACATGATATTTCAATATCGTATTAAAGTCGATTATCAAACGATGGAAAACGAATTACGCGTTTTCGACAACTATATGACGAGGACCCGACCGTCGACGATTTAGCGATGCTTTTGAGTTACGCCACAAAGTTTGTGGGCGGCGACGCGCCGTCGATCATGATCACTAGGCCGGACGAAGAGTCCAGCGATGGACCGGAAGAGTTGATTATAGGAGACGCGGTTGTCGCGCCCGTGGAACAGAAATCGGAAGTAATGGCGAAACGTGACGATGCGGTGGACGTCACTCCGGCGATGGGAACTGAGGTCAGAAACAGCACGCGCTCCAACGCGAACAACTCGTCTCCGCCGCTCGGAGAGGGATCACGGGCGCCGTACGCGTACTGTTGTTCCCCGAAGTGAAGGCGTCCGAAAGTCCCCCCCTCCCCCTCGCCGGGGGCAGCAGACAAGGCGAGGCGACGTGGGGTCGAGTAAAGGTAAGCGAGAGCGCACTTCTAGGGTGACGGGGCGGTAAGTCGCCATACACGTTGTCCGCGGCCACCGGCGGTGGCGCGACGGGTTTAGCGGACGTCGCGAGCTCGAGGACAACGGCGACGGCGGCTACCGGTACCGGTGAGGGCGACGACCAGGGTATACCAGCGACGACTGCAGTGCTGGTACGAAGACGACGACTAGTGTCAGCGAGGGCGCAGAGCTCAAGGTGATGGGCGAGTGAAAGGAGACTGCTGCAGTGGACGTCTTCGAAGCTCGCTCATCCGAGCTCAGGTCACCGCTATCGGCGGCACGACAGTCTACGCGCCTTCATCACCCGCGGGACGGTCAAGCGCCCGACATCGCGCACCGGCCGCTCGTCGCCAACCGTCGTCCACGTCGTCTCACTCGCAGCCGTCGTGGCCGGGCTTCGTCCGCTGCCGTGGTCGTCTACGTCCCGAGCAAACGCGCCCCCGACCCTCGTCCGCCCCGCGGGACCGCCCGTGAGAACTGTGTATTGGGGGCCATTTACTTGCCAAAATCATTGCACCACCCGCTCGCCGCCGTCACGTACCCCCCCCCCCACGTCACCTTGTCTTGTCCGATGCCTATTTTTTTTGTTTGTCATATTATTTATATTGTTTGTTTTTTGCAATTTCTTGCTTTGCACCACCTACGCTCTTTTTATTTTTTCATTTTCCGGCATACACCCATTCAAAATTTTAATTTACTTTCATGGAGTGCTTTACTCTCACATCATGTTATTTAAACATACAATGATTGTAAATTGTTTAATAATAAAAAAATTTGTTTACACAGTAAAATGTTGTTTCTTATTGTTCGTATTAAAGAATACGATTTTATTTGTTCCTACAGAATAATGGACCATAAAAAATATTAACCAACAATATTATTCTATTACTTATCTAATCTCAATGAAATACACCGAACGTTTTGGTTACATGAAAGTATAAGTTAATGGGTGTAGTGAGATTTATTCTGCCTCAAAACGTAATACCAGACACACAATTCAGTAGTCTTTCCTAATAACTATTGTTTGTGTTTTTGTTGTATCAATACCACATATATATCAAGTATAAAAAATGTTAAAATAAACAAATGTATATCGTACAATTGTAAATTTCAAGTATCTACGGTTATTCGTTATTGAATTAATATAAGAAACTCGTTCTGGAAATCGAATAAATGTCCAATGTAAAAATTTGAACTTCAAATGCTCATAAAAATTAAATTTTACTTTTCGGTAGAAATTTTTTCCCGTTAAAGATAGACATACAATGTCTATTATATTTTTAAAAATTGCATCAAAAATCAAAATCGATTTTTTCGAAAACTGTGTCTTTTACTGTTTTAAAATTTACTTATTTCCTTAATTTCTTTGTTTTGTTTTTTCTGTCGTTTTCGATAAATGCTGGGAATTTTAACTTGTAAATAGATTCACTTTCCCGAAAAAGATACTGAACTCCAAAATTGACTACTTATCATGGAAATAGAGACAAAAAATCAGCCCCAAAAATACAAACAGTTATTATGAACCCCTTACTGCTGCGTCTATAACGGCAAAAGATTGATCGCCATAGTTGTGCGAAATACTTTTCGACTTTCTGCAGTTCGTATTGATTCGAAAAAGTTAAATAAACGGTGCTGACGACTAACGAGGATCTGAAAAGTGTATTCAATAGATTGCCTCTAAAAGTTGTCGGAAGAACAATAGGATTTGTAAGAATTGTTCGTGACATTTTGAAACGTATTCATCCATATTTGACACATAGACGTGTAACGTTATGCACACAGTTTTTCAAAATACTAAACTTGAATGGTATAAATATTGAATCATATAGAGAAAACTTAATCCATCAAGTGTTTGATTACTTCTCAGATTTGTCAAATAAATCTCATTATGACGTTATCGTTGTTTTTTCCATTAATTGTCTGCTCAGCGGCTGTAACACTTTCTATAATCACATCATTGTGCCGTATGTCAATACTTTACTCATTATAAGTATTATTATTTTCTGAATCGTTTTTTTATAATGATTGTTTTGATATTTAAATTTAGTGAGTTTACAAAGAAAACAATTAATGGTTTTTAAAGACTTTGTAAGAAATATGTTCAAACACAATTTATATTTATGTTTTTTTGTCAAATATACCTAACTAAAAAAATAATAATTACATTAAAAGAAGTTTGATTTATAGTTTTTTTTTTATTGTTCGAATGTCTATTATTATCTTATGCCTTCACAGTTTATACTTTCGTTGTATAGGTACATAAAATTAAATGAGTTGTAAATTGTAATGCAGTTCAAATGTATAATACCTGAAACATATACAGCAGTATATTTTATACAGGGACACCTGCCATATAGATGTGTATATTATTCAATTTCAGAAACTAACAGCAATAAAAATGAAAACCAATTATAAATATTATTTGTTTTAGATCGGTAAATAATCATAACGTATTATTATTTTTTTTGTAGAAATGTTTATAAGTTAATAATAGTAATGAATTGTTCCTTGGTTTAAAACTTCCTAACCACATTGCAATCATATAGGTACAGACAATTTCAAGAAACATCCATTACTATTTACTAAGTAGGTGCCTAATACATTTGTATTAATATAATTTTGTAATCAATTAAAAATGACCTATTTTGGTTCTATTTTTGTCAGTAGGTATTTGTTTGTTATCATATTTTTTATTTTACCATTTTTTTGTAAAAATAACTTATAATTTGTTGGAAACAGTGAAAATGCTACAATCTTCAAATTTGAAAGTAATAGTTTCTAGTAGCAAATCGGATCTTGTTAGTATGAAGTCAAAATTAAAATTTCTCAATACTTTTTAAATAATTTGGTTAAGCAAAAATGAGTTCATCCCTCATTATGCTACTATAGAAAAATAAATTTATTAGAAAATATCATTATTAGAATTATGTTTCGAGTTCTGACTGACCGTATCCACTCTGCAGAACTTCTTTTCGTATACCTGAAATGATTTATTAATAACAATTGAATTAAATACAATTTTTACACTGAGCTACTCAACAATATACTCAACCCACACTCGACCCCTATCAATGTTACACGTACTTTACAACAGAGCGACTTCCTTGGTTTTAATTACTACTAATTTTCAATTTCAATTTATTTCTAAAATTCACTCCGAAGTGCCTTCACTAGTAGTTGTTTCTTCTCTCTAGTCACTCAGAAGCCGCATTTTAATTTTAAATACCTAAAACATCTTTTATGCATATTATACTATTTTTTATGTATAGACTGTATAATCTAAACTAAAAGACAATTTCTTGTGAAATGCGTCAATTAATTTCATCGTCTGCAGTAATCGGTTGTACTCGTAATTATGATGTACAACACAATTATTGATGTTTAGCCTTCAAAGACACGGTATCATCGGTCTAGCGTTCGATCATCGTTAACGAATATTACCTATAAAATTTAATTTAAATAGATATAAATATAAATCGATTAACAACCATAAAAACAATCATACCAAATAATGGTTGTTTATGTAAGGTAAATCCTATAATATTCAAGTGGAAAAAAATTGCTAAATATACCTATAACGGTCACGTGATATTATCTTTATAAAAAAGCCCGGATGCATTGTTGTGCAAATATCAAAATGTGATCATTTATTCACTTAATATTATTTACTCCTCAAATGCGCAGTATATATTTTTATTTATTTATCATCAGTGTTGTAATAAATTGAGTATATCATTGACCATTGGCGGCGAGTACGGTCCAAAGATTCCTTCACGATAATCGTGTTAAACGTGTGCTCACACGTTTTAAACATTTACCGATATTATTATTATAAGGCGATCATTTGATAATCGTACAACCCCCGGCATTAGTCGAATTAAATGGTTCGTCGAGAGTGTATAGTATAATATTATGAGGGCCGGACAAAACGAAAGCGTATATATAGGTAGGTACGAAAAAACTTTGCACGGGGTCCTTTAAAAATAGATTAACATACAAACAACGCAATCGCATTTAATGATTCTGACGATCGGATAAAGACTTCATCGGAGGCCAATTGCGCACACTTCATCCCCATTAGAAAAAAAAAATAATAAAACTATATTCCCCCATGTGTATACTCGAACAACGCCACGGGGGGCGGACTGTAAAAAAGTAGCCGACGGACCCATCTGTCGCCCGTTTAATGTATAACGTTGCCACACACACACACACACACACGCACACACACACACACACACACACACACACACACACACACGCACACACGCACTTGACCGCTGTGTATAGCTTTGGCGGTAAAAATTCAGACGAAAAACCCATTAGACGATCGTTTGTTAACGAGCCCTTAACCAGTGTACCTATATACGCGTACGGTTGTCGTTGATACTTTATAGCGTATTTATTTTTATTTTTTTAATTAAAATCGTGTCGTGGAGCAGTTAATTCCGCCCGTCAACGTAGGTACCGCAGCGGTATTTTAACGAAATTAAATAATATTATGTACCTGTACAGGAAATGCTTACAAATTGGCGACCGCTTTACCTGCCGAAAAACCGTCCGCGGCCGCCGCCACCCATGTAAGGGGGTGTTGGGCAGGCTTTGGGGCCGAAAAACAAAAAAAAAAAAAAAAACAGTGGGCAAGCTATGTGCGTACGAAAACAAAGACACACAAATGGCGGGTGGACATGTGGGTAATGTCGGATGTTTCGTATTTTAATACTGTTGCTGTACATAGTGTAAGCTAATAAATAGTCTTCGCTCGCGTGCCCCGATATGACTTCGTCCGACGTAATCAGAATATGTCCTGGAGCATATATATAGGTACTCGGCAGTTTTAATTACGTTTGCGCTAATTGATCGCGGTAGTCCGTCATTTAGCTGGAGAACAAAAAAAAAAAAAAGAAGAAAAATTTAATTTAATATTTTCACCTTAATTGATAATAGTCACGATGTGTTTATTGTTATTGTTTTTTACGAGCAATTTGTTTTTTAATATTGTTCATGATCTGTATGATAAACGAGAGACTTAGTCATTCAAAAATACTCTGGAGGGAAAAAATAGTTTCAGAATTGTGTCGTAACCATTATAAACTATACAATTTATGATATGTAGGTATTCATATAATTATTAATTATGTTTTCTTTTTATTATTACAAAAATACGAAAACTTAATTCTTATTAACTTAATGGCTTATATTTACCTTCAATAATGAAATTAATATAACTGAAATAGACTGGTTGGTAACACAAATATTTCCAGAATGAATATTATTCGACATTTAATATAATATGTTATATTTTTTAGCCAATTATATAATGAAGTATTAATTTTTTTTTTTACATAGCATTTGGACGATATGTAAAGTTATCTCTTTTACGATAAGCACATGTGATGTTTAACTTAGGCTTATAGAAACTATAGAAAAATAAAATTTATAAAATTAATAAAATAAAATAAAATCTATTGATAGAACTTCATAACATGTAAAGGTGAAGTATTAATTTGATTTAAAAATTATATTATTTTTAAATTTAATTTAATTTTCAATAGAGTAATATCTTGTAGCCAATAATATGAAGTAATAAGGTGATTTTTAGAATCATATTATTTTTAAGGGTGTTAAAGTCGTTAGAGTAAAAACCAAAAAATAAAATAAATAATTATTTAAATATTTATAAACGGAATGATCAAAGATGTATTTTTTTCGAAACTATAATATTATAATAAATATATAATAAATAATGTACCGATATCTAAAATCAATATTACACAATTTATAAAATGTATAGACGATTTTTTTTGTTCAATAGGAAATATTAATAACATTCCAATGACTACTATACATGTTTATATGTTATTAATTTTGAATTTTCCGAGATATTAGAATTTTAAATTGAAATATTCACAAATGGCAAACGAATTTAAGCATATTTTGGAATATTTTCATTCAATCAATTGAAATCCATGAATATATAATTGTTCGTTACAAAACCTGACTGTGTAGGTAAGTACCAAAAAAAAAAAAAACGATTTAATTTGTACGCAGCTGCAGTATTGTGGATATTGTCATATTTATTAGATATTGCTATGGCAAGAAATACTAATTATTTATAAAGAAATAACGTACATAATATAGCAGTGTACATTTTTTGACTATGAAATAAAAATCGATTATCAATATTAGAAGATAGCAAATAAGCGTAACTGACCCACAATAATATATGTTTTATAATATTTACCGCCTCAGTGCAGCTGTTCTACAGATGTTAATCTACGGGTTTTCATTAAAAAGTATAACATTTGAACTGAATGTAAATAAAACAGGTTTCTTTATTTACATATCCATTCAATAAATTCGTATAAGAATAACTTAAAAACGATCTATTCGTAATACACTGAAACATTAATTATGTAAAATAAGTAAAATAATAACTATAGATAATCGATTATGATACTATTTGACATTTGTACTCATTAGTTCCATATTACCTATACCGACATAATTAGTCGTCCGGTTAATTAAAACGTTTAATATAAAATTAAAAATGAGTGATTTATTTACGTTTGATGTACTTATATGATATATAGGATATAAGAATTTCTATAATATTATATGCGTGGGCTTTGGTTTATTATTAATACTATTACATGAAAAATATTGAAGTTTATAATAAGTTTGTATATTTTGTACAGGGAGGGAGGGAGAGTTAAGTGGGTTAAAACTACCTTCGAAATATTTTCAAGCAATACTTTTTTATTTACATTATTTTGTATAAACATTACTCGACTATATTGACGCTGTTGGCGCACATATTATTTACAATCAACTTGTACAGCTTATATATTATTTACATTAAATGTTTGTGTAATATATTATATAGCGAAATTAATTCTACAAAATGTATAAATGATTTTTTCGTTGAATGATAAGGAATATTAACAACATTTCAATAATTATCATTATTGAGTTTCTTAATTTTTAATTTTCCTGGAAATTAGAATTTAATAAAAAAAATGTTCAATGTCATACTCATTAAGTACTTATTCTTGTCGTTACCCGCCGGTGTTATGCTTTATTTTATGATTTATTTCACAGTAGTTTTCTTCATGTCTAGTGTTCGATGATTTAAATATTTCTTAGAACTTAATATAATACTCGAAGGATGATAGTTATTATATACTTTCTGCAACACTGTAAAAACGACTAACCAGATTTCTGTTGAAAAAATATATTTTAACAATATTTTTTAGTGGTTAAATCTGTAAACATTTGTTTTTTACATTCGACAACACAAAAAAGTAGAAACAATAGTTTTTTGAGTATACCAACAATATTTTTTACTAATTTAACAAAATAAATGTCGCCCACAGCAGTAGTAGCTCATTCATAAATATTCAAAACATATTTTTTAAATACATAGTTCAAATACAAAAGGTGAACATATTATTATAATTTTGTAATAAAAGAAATTGTATTACTATAAAAAAGTAGAGGAAATGTATTAATCAGCTTTAATTAACATTTTACAAGTATATTAATTGTTATTCCGAAAAGGATATTTTTATAATTCCGAATAAAGTTGTATTTAATAGACATTTTTCACGGAGTTTTATATTGATACGATTCAAACACCAATAGGCGATAACACGCTAATTCAGAGTTATACAAATTGAAAATTGTACAGATTTTTAATTGCAAAATAACGGGCAAATATTCGACACAATTTGAAATGAAAACGCTTATACAAAAGTAATATGATTTTTTTTCGGGAATAGAAAAACTATGATTAAACTGTGGATCAGTGTATCTATACAATTTTCGAATCTTCGTTGTAAAAGTAAACATTTTTATGAATTTCTAACTCAAAATAGTTTTAAAATTTTCATGATTTTGTCAATTCATGTTAAGTCTCACCTATTCAGTATTCACGTGCAGACACCGGCTCACAATATATGTCGTCATTAAATGGTGTGTTGTATAGATGTTCACCATATTATATTGAATGTATTTTCATCATATTGTTCAGCGCACAAAACGTATTGAAATGCAACTCATCATACTACTTGTACTATGCTATGGGTTACTAACTTAGATAATATTATATTATAATGCATAGGCCATAGATTATAGTTTTTGAGTGATGACACATCAATAATTTAACTTGCTGTTGTTTTTTTTTTTTTAAAGGACAGTTTTTTAAGGATTTCGAATTATGCAATTTTCAAATTGCAATCATACGGGACTTGTAAATGTGTGGATAACAAGTGATCATTAGTGTATGTGACTGTGTGTAAAAGAAATATTGGAGATCCTCTACAAGAGTATGTTCAATAGTCACCGTATCGGCGTGATCGATAAACAATTTATGCTCATTTGCATTTACTTTTTGTCCATCCTACCGATCGACCTAATAATGCTAAACGGTCTCAGAAAACTGATCTAAAGTCGTTATAATGTTAATTTGAGATCATTACATCCACATTTTGAGATTTCTGTTTTAAATTTCAAATGACAAACGTTTGAAATTAACTGAAATTTCAAAATATTCAAACTAAATTTATAGTTGCTGGTGTGTGGGAGTGGTTGAAATTTTGAAAAGTTGACTGACTGTTCTCCATTAGACATAATAACGAATTGAAATCAGTTTTATAAAGTAATTATCCCATTAAACGGTCGAATTTTAACCTTCAATAACCTAAAAATCAGATCTTAAGTTATAACTTATACTACCTATAATAAATAATAATTGACGATTGATAATTATTGTAAAATATGATGTTAAGGACTTAAAATATTATATTGAAACTCTGGAGGCTGTAACAATATTCATTTATATTACGCGATACTAACAATAACAACAAATAAAAATTATAAAAATTCAATCTTTAGTATATGCGTTAAATGACTATCCAACGTATTTACGTATACACAGTAATATCTATTATGGATTTACTGGGTCATGTGTTAGTATTATTATTATGTTGAATTTTTGATTTAGGGCAATGATTTTCATTGGCGTCTGCAAACTCTATCACACGTATTACGAACCTACCTATAATAATATTATATAGGCAGCATAATATTATATAGTACGTTTTATCAGTGAACTCGAGAGGGGAGTGAAATAAAATGCAAACCTGCAGCAAAGCAGCCTGCAAACCTCCGCCGCCGCCGCCGCCGTTCGATCGCGGTGTTCGGATAAATAAAATATCGGGACGACGAGAGCCTTGGGAGCCATTTATATCAAGTTCGGCCCACAAATAATCAAATCAACCGTTTGACATTATATATGGAAGATTTACCGGTGCTCTGATAATATACACGGTGTCTCAATGGTAATGCAGTCCAAAACGCGATCCGTCTCAATTTGGCCGATACCTTCGTCGAATATTTACGTTCGCGCGAATAATGCACATATATAATATATATATATATATACATCGCATAATATAGGGGCGAGGGGACGAATGTACAGGGCGCGGAGACGGCGACGAGGATAAGGGTAGGTTTCCTACTCCCCACGGCAGCGGCGGAGGGACGAAGAAGAAAGGACTTCCGCGTTTACCTGCCGATTAATTTATTGGTCACCGGAGGATCATCCTAACGGGCAACTATTGCTCGGCCGACCACGCATTGATCCGACCAAATCGCGTACAACACAGTCATCCATTAGGTATTTGTGCTGTAATAATACCAACCGGTGTTTATAGGTGCATTTTAAAAGCCATCGAATTCCGCCGGAGTATACGCGTGTGTTCCGAATAACTGTATATAATATAATAATAGTAATAATATTATACCCATCTGGTATCCGGTGTAATACAATGCAATCCATGATCGAACACGTGATCTCAAACTTTTATTTCCCAGAACAAAAGCTGGAGGGGGTCCTTCACACGGATTCTATAGAAAATAAGTTCGAATAATTTACATTCATTATCGTCGTGATTTATCATTGTCAATATTTACAAATCATTTAAACTTTGCTGTAGAATAATATACTGATATGGCAGTAAAATATGGCGTTCAACAGAATATCACAATTTCGCAAAAAACAACGATGACAATAATTGTTGTTTAAACATTTCACAATGATTAAAATATCATAATATTATATTATATTAACGGGGCCAGTAGTGGCTATAAATTATAATATCATAGTAGCGCACGAAAAAACAAGGTTTTTATTTTCGTTGTTGAGATATTAACGACAAACTCGTAAAGTTAGATGTTTAGGATACGAGATAGCACCTATATAATATAATCCGCAGTACGACCCTGAAATAAAAATTAAACATCAAGTCGTTAAAATTATAACACATAAGCTCGGGTTGATGAGCTCGTTAAAGATGAAAACCGAAAAGTTTGCGAACAATTTAAATGAGTTAAGTGCGGATCTGGATTAAACACGGGAGACAATTAATACTTATTTGTCCGACAAAAACACACTAAATGCAAATGTAATGCATTAATTTTGATTCTTGAAACATATTATATTATGAAATAATTAACATACTGCAAAACAAATGTAAAGTTTCACACAGTGTTCTGTCACGGTGTCACTACGGTTCACGAGGACCACATTTCAGACTTTGAGGAAACGTCGACAAGATTTAATTATTATTGTTATAAACAAAATTTATGTTTCACGAAATAATGATAATAATAATAATAATAATAATAATAATAATAATAATAATAATGTAACAATATGTGCGTTGCGTACAAAATTATAATATTATTGTTGTATACAATACATCATCGCGAGTAGATTCGGAGTGGTAAAATGAAAAAAGATGATACAACATTCAAAAAGTGCTAAAAAAAATAACATTTAACCTTTTTATTTTATGAACTATTCGTATACAATTTAAAAAAAACATACATTTTGTATAATATTGTACACTTAGATACATTTTCTATTATATTATTATCAATTTTATCCGATATACAAATGTCAAAATTGCAAATCTATTATATCAATACACCTAAGTTTAAATGATTTAATTTCAGGAAAACTTTAAAAGAAATACCATCTTATACAATCGTTTTTCGATACGATAATTGATGTTTTTTTCAAATGTATGAAACTATTATACGCCAAAAGTTGATTTTCGTTAAACATTAAGATTCGGGACGAGTCTTGTTTCCTTCTAAAATAATATTGAATAATATTATTATTTTATTAAATAATAACTGTGTGATACGGCGTAGCGTATAGGCAATATCGGTACACTGTAAGTCGAAGTACGTTTCTTACATTCAAAATGTATAAATTAGTCGTGTGAATAATATTTTAGCATTTCAATGTTTAAGGTACCTAATAAATTAAAAAATATACATACCTGCATAATTTAATTCATTTTATATCTTGTAGATAGCTGTTCAAATATCCATTATACTCGTATTTTGAATTTATCTGTTGATAATAATCGAGACTTGCAATTTTAATAACAGCAATAACAATACAATTATTTTTATTGAAGTTTCATAAACATTTGAAGTAGAAACCATTTTCCTTGAAATAATGCAAAGTTGAGATCGGACAAAGTGCCATCACAATTCTGAAGAAATAAAATATGTCGTCGGTACAACTGAAATTGTTTTGTCTTACTGGAAAACGAGATTGAGCCACCACCGTACCATTAGGTTGAAATTTGTTTATATTGTTTTACTTAAATTATCAACAAGTTTTATAAGTAATTATATTTGTCATTAGATTCTGAGTCAAGCTATGAATATATTGATTTTATCATAATGCGTGCATATTTTATTTATTTATTTTGTGATCTAATCACTCTTTGCAACATTAAAAATACTTTAACTGCCCACATTGAGGGTGGTTTTTTGCATTCAAAAATATGTATATGTCAAATAAAAATTTAAATAAAATTCAAATATGTATACAATAACATTTTAAAAACATTTAGATTAATTTTAATCTATTGTTTATTTATACAACGAACCCATTACTGTTTAACAGTAAGTTTGTATTGATCCAAAAGTTTATACTAATTATATAGTCATACTCATATTGGTATAATGATACAAATAAATAATTGTAAAATAATTTATTATAAATCAAATAATAAATGCAATATTTCGTCAAAAATGAATTCAACCTACAGAGTATGACAATATAAAGTATATGAAGGTGTTTCATATCGACATTATCTTTTTAAACGGTCGAAGATTAGATTACTATTATTTTGTTATTAATCATGATTGTATTTACCTACTACAACTAAATTTTTCAAAATAATTACCAATATTTTAATTTATACTCCGCACTAGATTAAAAATTTTGTTCTAACACAGCGGCTCTCAAACGGTGGTACGCGAAAGACACCAAGTAACACTGAACCAGATTTTTTGGTATTGTCCGAGTTGCGGTCGCAATAGACGAATTGCGGTCTTAATAATATTGAAGCTTAAATTAACGTCTTAATTGCGGTCAGTATCCGGTTATCGATTATCCGATGCTCTTATCCGATTTTCACGCCAATAATTTCACGATCTAACGGTGAAGCAGTATTTAGTACCTATATCAGTATCCCTTTTTAGCAAAATTTTGTAATTTATTATTTTCACGTATAATTACACCAATTATTATGATACGAGGCGCCAGCTTTATCCACAATGTTATCGTACGTCAACGTAAGTCAACGTTATATCGTTTAGTCTATTGCAAGACGTTTTTGTATCAACACGTTAAAATGCCACAACTATCTGCAATGTA
>NW_019103784.1:296659-298927 GCF_001856785.1 Myzus persicae
CCCCCCCCCCCCCCCCCCCCCCCCCCCCCCGCGGCCTTGCGAACAAGTCACTCCGTCGTCGCGCCCCCTTCGGTACTTCGGTCACCCCTGCGGCACAAGTGGCGACGCCTCCGGAAAAGTTTATTGACGCATACGCAACGGCGACAATGATGATGATATCCATCCTCCACCCACTCACCCGCCAGACAGACCGGAGCCATGGGATAGCCACCCCCGGGGGTACTTGACGACGCTGCCCGCGTGGAGACGAAGGACGTTATATTATTATTGAGGATGCACCGACCGCAGTGAAGTGGGTCAGTGGGTGCGATGATAGATAGGCGTATGTTGCGTATAACTATGTTTAAAGTTTGAAACGATGAAAAACAATTTAATGTTTGTCAGCAGGGCTTGGAACTAAAATAATATGTGCGCACTTTTTGTTCTTAAAAAAAAAAAAAACATTAATCTACAATATATACACTTATTTTATAAAAATTACAATTCAAATGTTACGATTTGTCCGTTAACTGAGGTAGCTGGTACACTAAAACCGTGGTACACAGTGGCGTACGCACGGGTCGTTACACAATGAGAGGGGACTTTTTCTTACTATATAATGTATGGATGTACACAAATTAATAACATTTCAAAAATATTTCGATATATTATATTTATAATATTTTTTGTATTTAATATTATTTCTGTACAACCCCGCCCGTTGAAAATATCTGTGTACTCCACTAGTGGACGAAGGTACACATATTATATTATTATATTGCACCGTATTTTATGTTTGTTAATGTTTTTTTTCCCCCGTCAGGTGTTTATAATATAGTTAGTAAATAAATCTAAGGATTACATCTTGTAAGCGGTTAAAAATACGGCAATACTTTCTGAAAAAAAAAACCAAACATATTCAAACTCATACTTCATTATATTCAATTGAAATTTGAAAAATATAATTTTGATTTTTAACTTTTTAATTTATAGGTATTCTATAACGTTTCCAATACGGTTAATATGATATTTATTTTAATACGATGATAAATTGGCTTGCTGGTCATTGTAAACATCATGTTTCATAGCCACCTCGGTATGGATTGTGGATTAATGTACAATGTCGAAGACTTGTCGCAAATACTATGAAAAAAATATGCATTCATACCTTTAATCTTTTAAAACTCCGTGTGCGCTCCGACCCTCTACGATCTGTGTCCGTCGTGAGATATAATATATATATGTTTGGCGTCCGTTGTTGTTATAAAACGAGCCCGGGGGACGAGTGCGGCTTATTGTGACCTTTTCCGCGCGAAACGGTTTTGAACCACGGTTACGTTTATCGGTATACGGATCGAGGTCTAATATAGGGTTCAGCATTTTTGCCAGCTCAAACGTGCGCGGGTCAATATCACGAATCGTTCGGTTACGCATGTTAAAAATCGTTAATATTATTATTGTGCACAGTCGACCCACCGATCGATTGCTTGCGGTCCACGCATTGACGAAAATCAATGACGACCAAGTATTGCCGACCGATATACGCACGGTAATAATGATATTATTATCGAACGACGAGGTACCTGTTTAATGCGAGATGTAAATACAATGTGATAATTACGGTACAAGTGATGGCGACAGATTAGGACACACCGTGGATTAAAGGAACATTATTGCGTGTAACGATCGTCCTTACAGAAGATCGTCGGTGGCCGAGTGGTTAGGACACATTTGTATCAAGGGGAGGACAGGGTCAGTGGTGGCTTGTATTCATGGGCGGTACTAGTTTGCGCACAAATACCAAAAAGACAACTTTTTTGGGCACAAAACTACCACTCGTTTGGGAACAGTTGAGCCGTAAACATGCACGTGGTTTGCGCACAGTTACCTTTTGGCCTGACCTTTTAATACCCGCTTAATAAGTAAATTATTAAAGTACCTACATACATTTTCCTTCTCACTTAACAGACTTAGGACTGTCTATGAATATATTCATAGGTGTGGTTAAAAATGACTATTTCAAATAACTATTTATAGAAAATAATATTAGTATAATATAGTATACATATATAATATCATTTTTATAAGATATATCAATTTAGAAAAACTACTTATATAAAATATTTATTTTGGCGCAAATGATATGTCATTTTTAACAGTTAACAGTTAAGTTAATGAAAAGCCAAAAGTAACTAGTTAAGTTAAAAAGTTAATATAAAATTAACTTATTAACTTAACTTTAACTTTTTAACTCGTTAATGCCCAGCCTTGCATTTTTGCACCTTTGGC
>NW_019103784.1:300132-321884 GCF_001856785.1 Myzus persicae
GGGGATGAGGTGACCGAGTGGTCTGACGCGTCCGCTGCGACGCAGCCGGTCGCGGTTCGATCCTCGGCTACCGGGCGGCATTTTTCTCCGGACAAGTCGCGGTGACCGGAGAACAAGTGCTGCCATCCCCCACCCCCGGGGCATGGCAGAAACCTACGGGTGCCCCATTCGAAATTCTGCCAAAAACAAACACACACGTGTTCCCCCCTACCGTCCCAAAATATACAATACAAACAAACCTACAATACAAATCCTACTACAGCTAATGGCCTCAGTTGCCGAAGCTTAAGATCAAAAAAAAAAAAAAAAAAAAATATAGGTACTATAGAAACATTTACATTAGCAATAATTAAAAAAAGAAGTCGGTTGTTATTAGATTAAGTTCGTACGGGCAATATCGACGAAAGGAAAAGTGCCATCGTCGGAGCTGCACGTAGGAATAAACCAATTCAATATTTTGCATTTAACCAATGCAAGTAAAAACGCGTGAGCATATGATACGAGTCAGTCCAGGTGAAAAGGGCCTTAAGTTTAATACTAAGTATGTCAAAAAAGTCGAATAATTTCGTCTTTTTACTTCATATCCCATAACACTGGTATCGAATGAGATAATCTTGAACAATATTATCATGATAGCGACTGTATTGAAATCAGCATTTTTTAGATCCTGAACGAAGCAATGGATTTAATGGTCTTACACTGGTGTTTTACGTTCTTTTCTTCATCCGTCATCACGTGTGTAAGCTCGCTTGAGAATGATATCGTATCAGTTGGACAGTGGACAGTGAGTGAAATCAAAATCCTATTACGCGTTCGGCGAATGAGCAATGTTTAAGTCCGCTATATAAATTACCACTTACCAGTGGGCAGTGACGTACCGCGTAGATATAATTTTCATCTTGAAGGGATTTTCATTTTATGTTTAATTTATTTCTCGTAACTAAAAAATGTTTTTAAATGTTTATTTTGAAATTTAAAATGAATTTATCGTATTATTACTCATAAAACTCGCTATCACTGGGTTAACTCGAAATCGTGGAACATTTTTTTGGTCTCTAGAATTTCTTATCGTTGTATTATCGTTGGAGAACTACAACTTTTTTGGAACATCAACAGCACGGTGCAATTTGTATAGGTTGTACAGAAATAAACTAAAAAACTGCTTACCTATATCATTCATGCATCTCGTTACATGCTATTATTTTAAATGTTCACACAATTCATGTATCTAACCCTCCATGAGAAAGATTTACTCGACCCCGGTTCTTTAACTCTTTTAGGTTAAAAACAATTTTTAATTCCAATATAGATTGCTGTTTAAAATAATAATAGGTTATAAAAAAAAAAAAAAATGATAAGTTCAATTGCGCCAAAAAAAAAATCACACTGTATAATTCACAATCATTGAACTGTAAAATGTCATTAAATTGGTTACTGATCAGTTATAATATGGAGCGGCCTTTGTTTTTTAATTTTGCTCATTTTATTTTCATGTAAAATGTTTTAATATAAAATCTATATCAGCGATATTCTATTGGTTTACGCATATATTATATAAGTAGTACTCGGTACTTACTTCAGTATTTTCATTATAACTCCCAACCATTTTGATATATTAAAAAAATTGTTTTGTCAAAAACAAAAGTAGTTTTGAATTTAATTTTATTCAAATTACTTTCTTCAACAAATTTAAATTTAGCCAACGGTCTACGAAACAAGCACAGACATGTTTTTAAATTAAATCATTAAGTTAAAAAAGACATGGGTTAACTTTGTCCGATTGATCCAATACTTTCGGTAGTTCATTTATGTATGTATATAGAACACTGTTTTTGAGAGTGAGAAGAAAATAATTTTGATATACCACCTAAACTTTAGTGTGGTGAAAATAATTTTTCAAAGTAGTAATAAATAATAACAATTTATTCAATAATAAGACATTAATAAATAATATATGTACAATACAACAAGGAAGTATTAAAATTCTATGACTACATAGTAGAAACTAATTAATATCACATTATTAAACTTATTATTTGTTTTATTATTTTTTAAAATATTATATTATACTTAATTTAGAGCCTAACATTATAACAATAAATTACTAGATTATTGCAATTAAGTAAAATTTAGACATATTGTGATTATAACTATTATGATTTTGGGATACTACGTCTCGAAATTAATGGAATTATCGTTGACTCCAACAATGATTGACAATGAACATTTTCCAAACGATAACATATTACAATTGTGATGGATAATATTTGTTATACGATATAACATAAATTAAATAGATAATGCCCAATTGATGTAAAACAATTTGTATACATATCTAATTTTTTTTTTACTAAAAATATCCATTTAGATGGAAAACATTTGATTTAATATAATATAATTTACCCTAACCATATGCATAAAACTGGGTCACGATTCGACGAACGATATTGCGAAGATTTACGAACGATTAATATATTATGGTACTCGTGTGTTTCTCTTTACAATAAATTATTTTTCTTGAACGGAAATATAATATAATATAATGTACTATATTGTTTTTTCTTATATTATTATTTATTAAAAATTTAAAAAAAATTAACAATCAAAAGAAAATTATTTACAAAATAGATTTGAGGTAATTATTATTAGTGAATATAATATTATAATAGAATAGAATCAAGAATTGAAATATTATTTTGGTAAACAATTTTTATATGTACCACTGAGTAAAATATTTTGTTTTTGATATTTTCTAAGAAATAGTTTTATTATTTAATTACTTTGTAAACGTTTGCATGGAAATTGTTGGGTTGCCTTATTATTAAAACATTTATTTTCAAATTCTGTGACTGAAAATATTACATATTATTATCTTGGTTAAAAAAAAAATGTAAACAATAAAAGAGATAAAAACACAAATTTAAACCATGAGTATCATTATTTTTTCGCTGTTCTAGGCTCTAATATATTGAGATTGTGACAGGATTTAACAGATAAAATTATTAAACATAACACGATGTTAACATCGTTACTATTTTGATTCGATAGCCCATTCAAACTAATTTTCCTTCTAAATGCAATATAGTTTCGTTCGAGCAATTACTTTCATTCGTTTCAGTCGGAATAACAAAAATCGATTGGAATTTTGAACAATAAAATATTATATTAGTTATCGTTGATTGACCGGGTAAAAACACAATTTCTTCAAACAATTTATTATCGTTTATAATATTTTGACCTAAACATTTCCGACATATTTTTAATAATAAATTACCATAATAATTTAGAATACTTTTAAACTATATAACTATATACTCTTATATAAAACAGTCCATATTTTGTAGACGACAACGAAAACGAAGGTCCGTGTAACAATAATAATAATAATAATAATAATAATAATACATTTTAGGAGGGAAATAAGTTAACAACGTCGGAGGGGATGGCGTTGCGTATGGCGTTGCGTATGGCGTGAGAAATAGTGGGAGGGTGGGTACGAGGGCTTGCGAAAAACGTTAATAATATAACTCTTTACGAACAATAATATTGAAATCTTATTGTAATATTGTGTGTTTGACAAAACATCGGTTTATATTATCATAATTATTACGGGTATACGAGTCGATCATGTGCTATTATAATATCTAAGTACTCATAATATAGGTAGGAATTACTACACGATATAATACATCTTGTTTTGATTATGTTCTGAGTAGATTTAGTAGCAGTACATAAATACTCATACCACCCGAACACCCGATCAACAACCATCCACTTCAAAATGTGGACAGTTGAGTTGAACTAAATTGTACTGTCTGTACGATACTATATTTGAAAGTGTTGATGAGGACGGTTTAATGTGATTCCGAATCGGTCAACATTAATTATCAGTTGTTGGCCGAACAGAATATCGTCTCAACTTATTCATTTGAAGGTATTTATAATCGACTCGTAACATGAAAATGGAATGTGAAATCGTTAGAAAAAAATTGTAGTTCCAAAATCGGTATGTATAGAATTTGAACTCTAAGCTCGACCGATCGCAGATACATACACCAACATTTATGGAAAAAAATCCAAGTACGTAACACGCAATCACTTAACGATGACGATGATAAATACAGTGAAACCTCGGAATATCGAAGTCTGACCGGACTAAAAAAAAAGATACGGGAGTTCGAGATACCGAAGTTTTACTGTATAATAATTAAATTAATACTAATAGGTGCCCACTATTATAGGTACCTGTAATTTAACATTATCGGTTTTATCGGATATCGATTTTACGATTTGATCAGCTCGGGGTTTTTACCAATCATGCTTGTTTTTTTGTTACATTGGGTATGATTTTTTTTTCAGAATATAGAATTCATGTACCTGAATGGTTTATTAGGAGAACTTAAATGTCAGTTATTTTGAATTATGAATTTCTCTTTCAGTTAAACCTATTATACCGATTTAGAAAAGTTGCAAATTTAATTTAATATTCATTCCTATACACGAATCACAGGGAAATAAACAAAGCCATTAACGTGGAATGAATGCCTCAAGTAGGTACCTATCAATTATTTTATATCATAAAAATATAGGTTCCGGTTTCTAAAATATTTAAACAACAAAAGTAACGAGTTTTCCAAAGATCTCGTGGAGATAATATATACTATATAGGTTTTATTAAGTTTTCTTTCGGCGGTTCGGGGTTCCACTTCCTGGATAGAATATCGTTACCTAGGTTTGGACAATCGGAAATCGGTTAGTTGGTTAGTGGGTAATAATCCCTACACAACGCGAGTCCCTACACATACTACACAGTATAATCTACACACACATTTTAGGACGGGAGACGGAAAAATCAAAAGAAAAACACAACTTGAGAACAAAAAAAAAAAAAAAAACAGTACATTTATCACAGAATTCGGCAATATTTGCTCTTGTTTTTCACTGGGGTGGCAGACATCGACGGCGTGTGGGTGGGCTGCTTGCCGCCGCTGCTACTGTAGCCAGGCGTGGACGCCGGCGACGTGAAGACGGGCAACGACGCGGAACTGATCATGTTGTGCTGGTCGGCGGTGGCCGCGGCGTCGGACGTCTTCGCCGAGTCGGAAGTCATGGATGCGGACCCGCCGCTGCTGGCCGTGCTGTTGTACAGCGACCGGCTGACCCGGTTCCGGAACGACCGGCTGGACGTGGGTTTTTTCCGGAAGCTGGAGAACTTGGCGCCGTTCCGGTGGAGGGCAGCGGAAGTGTCCAGATTCAGGTCGAGGCTCTGCAGGCGGAGCGGCAACAGCAAAAACAACAAAAAAAAAAAAAACGGTTTCGATGAGTTTGGAAGTAACGGCTGCGCGCGGCGCCACAATGATAATATCGTTTTACAATATTATCATATGGGGCATAATACACTATGGGGCGAATTCACCCCAAGCGTGCTCACCGCCTTTTTTTTTTTTTTTTCATTTTCACGACGAATTCGTTTGAACCAATTTTTTTGTAAAGTTTAAATATGAGTTCTTGAAGACCGTGTGTCTTCGAGGTATCGAGATTTTGTTGTACTACACTTAAGGAGTGTGTGTGTCACTGAGACGATACAAACTTCTGTTTTTCAAACCAGATCAACCCCCCTTCCATTTGTACTGTAAATAATTCAATGGATAATTTTTTTGAACCCTTTGATGTACCCAATACACAACTTGAAAGTGTAGTTTTTCAGTTATTCAAATGTTTATACTAATATCGGGATGAAAATCCTCAAAAATAGATTGACAATAATGGAATCTAGTGTTTATTGTATTTGGACACTTTAAAAAAAGTATAAATGATGATCGATCAATATTAATAACTAAAATTTTTGAAACAGTATTTTATAAACCATAATTCTTAGTACACAAAGTTAAATTGGTAACTCAAAAATTACTTGTCGGAATTTTTATTCTGATATGTCTAAATAACTTACAAATTAAAAACGGAAGAGGGTTCTCATTTGAAAAATAGGAATTTGTATCTTCACAGGAAACTCCTCAAGTAACACGAAAAATCTTAAATATTTGAAAGTATGGTCATCAAGTGTATTTAAAAATTCAAAAATCAGATTTCGAATAACTGGATTATTGAAAAAAAAATGGGTGAGCATGCTTGGTGTATCCTGTATAGCGGTGACAGTGGTGGCGGTGCGGTAAACAGGTGGCTGAATATTGGTATATGTAGGTACGAGTGATAATATAGGTACTTAGCATAAAAATATGGTACATATTTAAAATGTATTAAAACGAAACAACTTTCAACACGGTTAGAGGCGTATTCAGGTGCTTAGAGGTCTTCTGTGTTTGATCTACCGATGATTATTCTATATTGTAGTTATATCAACGACCCGTATACAATTCAAACGGTTCGATTAAAGTAATTTCAATGAAATTTATTTATTTTTAAATCGAATTAGATATATATTATATACCTAGGTGTTTAAATGTAATTAATTAAACGTGACTTATTATAATATAAGACTCGGTCCCCCGCGTAACTATTATTATAAGTTACAGTATAATAATATAAAATATAAATTTAAATTTAAATACAATCGGTTTCAGAAGTGGAAAATAACCAGTTGTATATGGGTAAGAAACAAATGTTCACCATAACGAGACGGAAGGGCTGTGCGTTATTGTCATTTGTTTTATATTATGTATTATTATTGATATTTTGCTTACTTCGTAGTAAATGACAGCAATAAAGTTGTTTAAACTAAGAAAACATAAAAATGATAGATATTCGAATACGTAGTAACAATATAACAATATTATATTGTTTTGTATTAGTATATGATTTCGAAAAAATAAGAACAATGCAGCCCTAAGCCTAGGATTGAGATATTTTTCTCCGCGAGTATTTTTAGCCTGAATTAAAAATACACATGATGATTATTTTTGTGTAATAAAAGTACATAACACGTAAGTATAATAATATACTAAAAAACATTGAATGAATTAAAAGACGTTTCAAAATAGTTATGATAAGAATAATTTTTAAATCTATTTTACAATAGATAAAATAATAATTCTTATAATAATATAATTGATAAATGTTTATTTTAAATGATCAAACGATCAGAAACAATAAAATATAGTCGATTCTGTCAAATTTAAGGCATTTTTAGAAAACTTTTTAGTTGGTCAAACAGGTGTCCCTCTTCGTCCAACATCAAATCTTGCACATTTGATGTTATCCTCTTTTTATGGTGAATATTTGAAGAGTCATCTAATCAATTCAATATGTATGGAATTATAGGCTTTCTTCAAAATCCGTTTTTTTCTCCATCTTACAAACGTGCAAAGTTTTAAATTTACGTTCAGCTCATTTCGTTATGAAAATGTCTATATTATAGTAAAATAAAATATTATCTTTGTCGGGGTATGAGCATTTTAATGCATAAAATTAATTTTAAAATCGAATATTACTATCGTTTTTAAAGAATACTGTAATCAAGTCGAAACCACCTGTCGATCACATGTTTAGGCAGCGATATTTGTCAAAAAAGGAGACTATCAAAATTAAATTTTTTCTACTGAACGTAAATTATTTACGTCTGTAAGGTAGACACTACAAAATATACGATATACGGATTTTTTAAATCGGGGTACGTTTGTGTCTGTTAGGTAAAAGCAGTTTTATAATGTTTCGTTAAGTGTAGCTCGCAATAAGACATAATGCATTTGAATACGGCAACGAACAACAACCGGTAGTCAACAGGTGTGAGCATTATCGATATTATTTTAGGTACATGGGTACAAAATAATGTGTTACGTGAGGTGGCCGGTCTAATTATTCAGTCTTAAAATAATACTTTGATAACATTTTACAAATAATACGTGGTCAGAAAATGTGAAAGTCAGTAACAAGAGTGTGTACAATATTGTTATCGTTAAATAATAATATTCTAAAAAAGTACAGTAAGTAGTGACTAAATTAAAGTTTCAATTCTAAATGAATATACTGGAAATTATATTTTATTTCCTTATGTAAATATAAAACTATATAATATTTTATGCGTAGATTTTACAATGAGAACCTACATTATAATATAGTTAATACAATATCACGACAATCGTACTTTATAGAACTTGTTTATACAACAACAAACAAAACAGTTTATAATAATATGGTATTCGATATAATATTATTATTTATTAATTTTTTGATGTCGGTATAAGCATAAGCCATATAAATGCATACTATAATAAAATAAAAATTAGTACAAAAACTTCAGTGTCAACGAAAATAAAAATGTGTGTAAAAATGTGTAAAAATGTGTAAAAATATGTAAAAGGTGTATAACATGTTGCCTATGACCTAGCATTCAAGGCTTAATTAAAAAAAAACAAAAACAAAGTAATAATTCAAATATGAAAAAGGTTTTAAATAATTTTTATTACAGTCATATTTTAGACTTCTAGAGCATATATTAATGTTTAAAAAGATCATATGAGTAATATTTACATGACAATTAATAGTTGAGAATAATTTAAGTGTTATAAATTTAATTCAAATTCAAATGAAAATATTTTTTCTTGCTGTGGGATACACTTTTTAAAAATTACTTTTAAAATACTTTACTACATACAATTGATTTTAAATAGATACTTATTGAATGGTGCTGAAACTAATAAAATAATAGTGCATATTTTGCTGCTTAATCATAGTTAAAATTAAATATTTAGACAAACCAATGCTGATCATCACGGTAGGTTTCATAATTTCCTTTTGAATAGTCATAGTTCAGATTTTTATTTAATTCAGATTTGAACAATTCTTCAATTGTTGTAATTAAATTCTTCCAAGGTGTGTGACGTAAATTATTAAATAAACATTATTCTAATCCAACACATGCTACTTGAATAAATGTCTATAGAATTAAAATTTTTAACAAAATATAAATAAATATAATTAATTTCATTTGTTGAAAAAATTATTAGATAATAATTATTCATGACATTAAGAAACATTATGTAACATTAATTTTAAATATTATTTTCTTATTTATGAATATACAATAACAACAATTCTTATATCCTATTTATATATTTAAAATCAATTTAAAAATAATATTCAAACATCTATAACAATATAAAATCTGAAGCAAAATTTACATTTTTATCAACTATAATATATTTCATTAAATGCATTATAATCGTTAGCAATATATTTTGAACATAGATATATCTTCTTTAAAGCGATTCCATTTTTAACACTTTTCTTAAGTTTGGTTATTATATTTAAATTACACAAATTTAATAGAAACTGTAATAAAAGTTCAATATTATACTTGTAATTTGTAAATATAAATTATTTATGATCAATTATAATATATTATATTAACAAATATTCAATTTTTATTTACAATTGTATAATGTATTAAGTCAATACCTAACCAATACTTTTGATAGAGTATCGAAATTTCCCTTATAATTATTATGAACAGAAATTCGAGGAAAAAAAATATAGGTACCTTAATTAGGTATGTTTACCATGTTTCTTACTAACTTTTGTATTGCTTTTCTTCGTGCAATTTTGGGTAGTATTCAGCGTGGTTACTGTGAACTCTATGTCTTTCGTGCTTTTGTGTGCTACAAATATATAAGCCAGTTAAACACACTGTTCCAGAAGAATTAAAATAACTTACTAAAAAATTCTTCGACAGGAATTTCAATTTTGTCGTGGTCAATCCACGTCAAGCCCATTTCGACTTTTTCGGCTAAATCTTTCCAGTGTTTTCGATTTTCTAGAGTGCCTTCGTACAATGGCGTGATCCACGGGAATGTGTCACATAGCACCTATACAAACCAATTTGACAATTTATCATATTAAATAAATAATTTAAAACTCGTTAAATTCAATAGCATTACTTTGTACAACGGCAAACATATGACATCGATGAACTCAACTTGCATCTGTGGGAGTTCGTCTTTTTTTTCTCTATCCATCATAGCCTATTCAAGATTGTTAAATTTAAAATTAATATCTTATACTTTGTTCCATACAAATGTTAAATTTACCATCGGTTGTTGGTTAAGTTGTAACTTCTCCAAATCGCCTTGGTCGAAAAATTCGTCGGCCACGAGCTTAGCCATTTTATGTTGAACTTCCCAAGGCTTTGCTATAGCACTCACGTCGCAAGCAGTCATCAAAATGCCACACAACACTGAAAAACAATTATAATATTATAGGTATTTGTGTTCTGTACCGTAAATAGAGTGGGTACCTAAGGGATACGAAAAATATTGAAAACCTATGCATAATGACATAATATGACAATGAAAATTATGACAGTACTTAAAAACCCCACTCACGAGCTTTTTTCTCTTCGCTTTGCCAATCGAATTCGCCATTTTCAACGACCTCCATAAATCTGTTTTTCTTTTTGAAATACATGGCCAGGTCTGTCGACAGAATCGAGTTCTCCACCAGCTTCATAACGCAACGGTAATCTTCCGGTGACAAGGCTTGGAATATGTTGTTGCCGTCGCTGTTTAGGATCATTACGCATTGATCGAAGTGATGGTGTTCCATTGTACTGGTCGTATAAAGAATTGCTAACGGTGATTCGGTCTTCGTCTGGAAAGCATTGTTCGTGCCCCGGTGATCGAGATCGTGACACAAACACGCCACCAGCAATCCCAAGATCTAATAATTTAATTCAACCACAGGCATAATCATTATAATATTACATTATGTTTTGTCAACGAAAAATAATTAATGTGTATTTTCTATAGTCTTATACTAGCCTATTTTCACGCCTACGAAACACTGTAATCCTGACTGATTAGTTCGATGCTTTGCACCAGGGTGCCTCACATTGGTCACTGGACCCCACGCCATGTGACTTCTTATTTTGGGGATATGTTAAAAATACCGTGTTTTTACAATGTACATAAACCTATAGCATGACCAACTACCTCGAATCCCGTAGAAAGGGAAGCTAAACAGTCGGCCGAGTAAATTACAGCAAATATGACGTTGGAGCTGGCGTGGGATAAATTTCATAATCAATTTATTTGGGATGTTGTTCGCGTGACTAAGAGATGCACGAGGGATGATGCGCAAATCGCACACGCCTATTATAAGTATCAGGAGGTAGAAACTAAATATTTGATTTGGTCAATTATTAGATTTGATGTACCTATTAATAATCACTCTAAAAGTCTACATCTAAAAACTTAAAATATGTAATTATTTGAAATCATACGGACGAATTGTGAGTAACGATAAATAGGTATACCTACTCTTTTTGAGCACTGTACCTACTTTATATTTACTTTTATTGGTCATACAGCAATGTACAGCAGACAAGTCGTACCAGACCAATAATCATGCATTAATTAACGACTAGATTTGTTTTTCCGTTACAGTGTCGGTTGACGGGGAAAATTCAATTATATTTTACATTTTTACCGTCATCGGTAAATGCTTACTTCCAAGTCGCTCATGAACCTTTCCATCTTTCCGGTTTTCAACATGGCGAACATGGTCTGGGCCACGTTTAACGCGTGTCTCCAGTTATGATATTTTACTGGTCGATAATTTTTCCTCACACTCAACACCCATTTACAGAGGACCTGTAAATATAATACAGAAATACAAAATAATGTGTCTTCAATAATTGGGTAGTTTGATCGATATAAATCATCAGTCAAGTAGGGTTTTGGAACACAATATTTTTTTTTCATTTCATCGTTTCACCGGACAGACTATTATTATCATTCAATGACATTATGTTTATTATATAATTAGTGTAATTCTAATAATATTGTGTTATCATATTATAAGCATAATACTCAAAATATTATGTTATTATACTATTATTATTAGCGTAATGATGCAAGTGTTCTGTCTGGCGGATTAATATCATACTATCATTTTCTATACGAACGTGATATGGAATTTGGAATTGTTGCACTAGATTGCACTGCAGGAACATACGGATAGTCGCTTTACAAGTATCGTCGTCTGACAAATCAAAGTCTATGAATTTAAAACTGAAATAAAAAATATATAATATTAATAATAACAGTATTTCGATCGGATTAAACATTTGAAATAACATAGAACAAATACCACGTAGTTATATAATTTAAGTATTTATTTAACTACAACCATGGTATTAAAATATATTCAGATTGAACAATAATTATTGTAACACTTATTACATGTTATTACTACAAAGTGTTTATTTACATTACATAATAATAATTAAAGTAATTAGTAATAGTATACAAGCTTACTACATAGTTGATTTAACGTATAATTTCGTTTTGTATTTTTAACATTTCAAAAATGCATGATGTAAAACTGTTTTAAAATTGACCCATTTATGTACTTTAATATATAATGTATTACCTATACAAAGGTACCTATCATTTCAACTATACAAAATATTGTTTATTTTAAGCAGTTCAAGGAAGTATGAATTATTATAAACACAGTTCAGATAAATTAAATTTGTTCACAAGAATTTCCGTTAAAAATAATAAAATATTTTGCTCGACATTGGCATTAATACTTAAGTAGGCAATTTAAATTAATTAATTATTATTGAATTGAAATTTGATTTAAGTTATGTTGGTGTATTGTTGACTATAAATAAAATTACATAAAATGTATTCTTAACATCAGCATTAGGTATATTTTAAAACGATAAGAGGCATTTATTTTAGTTTGTTAAATATGTTCATATGTTCATATATAGGTACCTAGTGATTGAATATTTATCTAAATACATTAATTTTAAAGCAGTTCTAATCACCACGACAAATTTAACATATTGTTCAATTTGAATGACTGCCAGAGTATCAATTGTGAGTAGGTATCGATATTTAATTGAACAAAGTTTTAGTAATAATATTATATGTACGTCGTCCACGCGTGTTTATAAATGAATGATCACCATAAAAAAAACCCGTGGAAACCACTCTGAATTACATTGAGTGATTCCACGATTTAGTAATTTGAATTCAATGATAATTCATTGTATACGATGAAAAACGATTCTGAGCGGAGATGATCTGTCAGCTTATAATTTGAAATTCAAACCCTCATAAAAATTAATGTGGCTTTACGCAGTACTTTTTTTTAAAAGTCTTATAAGGAAAATGTATCATGTAACCTTGTATATTAAATGTTCAAACTTTGGGTACACAAATTAAAAATTTAGCTCACGTTAACTGCAAAATAGTCTTGCGAATTTTCTTGGTTTTGATTTTTGATGAATACTTATCGTTAAATTTGAAATTCATATGCTCATAAAAACAATTTTGTCTTGGTCCTTATGCATTTTCAATTTTTATTTTTTTGATTGCTATTATATGAAAAGTTTGTGAAGAATCTTGTAATACATTTTCAAACATTTTTAATACAAAACAAATATTGAAACATGCATAAGTCAAATAATAAGTAATAACTAAAAAAAAAATCGATCATTTCAAATCTCAAAAGGTTCAAAGTATATTTTTTAATTTTCTCGTGTCAAGAAAACACTTTTGTAAATATTTTATGACAATTTCAACTAGGTATCTAACGGTTATTGTATCATTTGAAATATAAAAAAATAAAAAATAAATTATGTCAAATGCATTTACGATATTTTTTTAATTGCTTTTATAGAAAAGTTTGTGAAGAATTTTGTAATACATCTCCAAACTTTTCTACCCAAAACAAATATTGTATCATCATACACAAGTCAAATAATAAGTAATAACTAAAAAAAATCGAACAATTCAATTTTCAAATCTCAAAAGATCTAAAGTGTATTTTTTAATTTTCTCGTGTCTGGAAAATACTTTTGCGAATATTTTATGACAATTTCAAGCAGGTATACAACAATTATTATAGCATTTGAATTATAATAAAACAACAAAATCAATTATGTCAAAAACAGATATTCCTGGTTTTCCGTAATTTTTTATTTTTTGTTATTCCAGATAATTTAATAAAGTGCCAACGGGTAAATTGTGACTTTGACAGCCCTCCCCCACACAAGTATCAACTTGATCCAATTTTCTACCAGAATCCACCCTCAAAGTTCCACTATTCCAATTTAACTATTCCTCTGTTCTAAAGGGCGATGTCAGACATACGACTGCAAGAGAACACATCATTTTAAGACCAATACATTCTTCACTCCGCTCAGAATCTAAAATAAATGTCGAACGTCAATACTGAAGAGGAATATAGATAGGTACCTAAATAGTATACTCGCGTAAATAATAAATGTTATAACAATGGCATATACATTATTATGGTAGGTAACGGATGTTTTTATCTGCGTGTTTTGTCCAACCAATCTATTGAACGAGTTAAAAAATATTAACAAACTAGATAGGTAAGTGCTGTGTACCTATACAAGTTGTACGTCTCGGCCGAAGGAATTTTGTCTTGCGCTAATTTGATGGTATCGTCCACGGAAGCGGTCGCATGGTACGACAGACATTCGAGGGCCACTTTCTGTTTGGCCATTAGTTTGCCTGAAACACGAACACAGTGTTACAGTAAAGCCGTCAAGGCCTATCGTGGTCCGCGACAGTGGCGTATCCAGGAGATTTGTTTAAGGGAGGCGTTACTAAAATTCTTGTCATTTAATAAGTTGTTATTAGTATTATATTTATATTATATTTAAATTCAAATAGGTATATTTGTTGTAGAAAAAAAAAAAAATAAGAAATAAACACCACAATCGGCCAATCGGGACATTCATAAAATTACATATCATGTGTATGGAAAAAAACAACAGTAATTCTATTGATATGTTTGTATACTTACAGTAAGAAAATAATTTAAATATAACAATTACTAAACGGAGGGTTGTCATATCCCCCCCCCTCAAACACCGACCCTCTTGTATACGCCACTGGCCCACGGAAATAAGTCGACGATACTCACATGCGCTCTCGTACATCTGAGTGTTGTGAATCCCCAGACCGCAGAATATTGCAAATGCCTCGAACGTTGCCACGTCACAGTCGGTAAACGGAAAGCCGGTTTCCTGTACACACGAAATCAAATCACACGATATCGTTACACTAATATTATAAAGACGCAGTATAACAGCAGAAGCTGTCGTTAAAAAGCAACAAGAAAATGTAGAGTTTCCATAAGTCATTAATCTCCATCTGTGTGATTCACACCATATTGTGTTTACAATTTTGAAAATAATATATTATAAAAACTATAACATTCCTGCCCACCATAGGTATATACTTAATACAGACCCAATACACGCAGTGTAATATGTTGTTCTATAAAAAAATGTTACTATAGTTTTATATTTTAAAATTCAGAAAATGTATACCTTTGTTTGGGTTTCGTTTTAAAATTATTTAATTTCTGAAATTTTCGACTTTGGGTTTGTAATGTCGTCAAATTTATATTGTACAGGCAGTTGATGTAATTGTACGTACCTATAATATTCGATTTTCTAAAAAAAAAAAACTCTGTGGTTTTATTATTGTGATTTTTAAAATATTTAGACTCCAAGTTAGTAACTACCTAATTTTAATAAGAAATATAAGGATGAACATTATTATAAAATCTATAGTAATAATCGTTTATAACAATGCGCTTTGTAATGATTTATCAACTGATTAAAAAGTATTCGATTAGGTCTTAGTTTAAATTATAATATATAATGAAAGCCCACGCTTGAACAGATTATAAATACCTTTTTAATTTGATTATCTCTATTATAATAATATAATAGTCTACGGTGTATAATAACATGCAAGTGTTGTCAAAAGTTAAAAACAACGGAGACAGTAGTTGTACCTATAGTTAATAGCTTGAAAACGCTGAGCTATTGAACATTATAATATTTTCGGGACAAATCGCACGCACCTTATTTATCAATTGTGCCACTCCGATCACATCTTTTTTGCCGTTCAATATCGGCATGCACAGTATGGACTTGATGGGCACTTGATCCGTACATCCCTCGTCGCTCTCCATGCTCGGCTGTCTGCTTAACGAGGCGGCCCACACTTGCACGTCCGCTATGTTCAACAACTGTGTGTGCCAAAGCGGTACATTAGGTATACGCAATCATTACCTAGGTATGTGTGGTACACACGAAGTGTCGTTTTACCCGAATAACGCGTGTTACCTGTGTAGAGCTGGCCACTTCTTGCGCTATCTGAAGCAGTTTGGACGGCTTGACGTTTTTATTGATTTTCTTCACCCCGAGTTCCGAACCCAATTCAAAAGCCGTGGTGAAATTGATGTCCTGAAAAAGGATCGATCGTCAAAACAATGTTATACAGGATGATGTAGAGGCGAGGCGGAAGGCGATCGACAATATTATTATTATTTCAAATGAAAGTGTAGTAAGACAACACCAACACCGGCAATTTAGATATTAGATTATAATATAATATTATTCCGGTGGGGTGGTAAATATAATTATAACTAACCTTTTGCTGTTCTTGAGCCACAGCAACCTCTTCGGCCAACGTGTCTGTGCTCTATATAAAATACAAGAAAAACATATTAAATCGGTATTCAGAGTGAATTATGTGTACGGGTCCCCATATTGTTTATCCATTTATTTATTATTATTATTATTTTTTTTTTTTTTCGTGGTCTTATTACGTTTTTGGTGGACGCTTTTTTTTCCAGCGAATAATTCCCTGGCTTGGCTCCAAAGTGATCCAAATGGCTCTATAAAGGAATGAAATAAACTGTACACACACAACTGCGCACACACACATATACATATATATGAATTGAAAAATAACGTTGCCAAAAAAAAAATCGTACAGCTTCTTCGCATTCCAAGTCCAGCAGGAAGACAACGCAACGTTCGCATTTGATCAGATCTCTGGCCTGGGTCATGATTTTCGATACTAGACAGTCCAGATTGTTCTGTTCTTCGAATATGCTTCTAGCCAAACTGAGTAACATCTACAAAAATTTTAAGAATCCGTTACAAGTCGTTAAAATAGCGTCAAGCATAAACTACCTACAGAAGTACCTATCAATAATTACCAAAATATTTTAGTAAAACATATATTTTTTTGTAATATATCATTGTAAAACTTATTTTTTCCCACCAAATTAATAATCGAACTTTTATTGTGTAAGTACCTTAATGATGATAAGTAATTATCAATGCACATTAAAACGCAATTTAAAATGAAAAAACTTATAACGTAAGGAATTAGTTTTTATTAATGAAATAACTAGTAAAATTATTCCCATAAAATAATGGCATCGACCACTAAAGCTTAAAGTTTATAGCACCAAACTATTGAAATGACTTCAAAATCGTTAGATTTATAAGAGATTTGTTTGTGGTAGTTAAAATACTTCACAAAACTTTACATATCCTATAAAGTGACGTTAAGAAATTAAATGGTAAGTTTATGTAAAATCAATGTACAAATCATAATTTATAATTATAAACTATGCATAAATATTTATTTATTTTGAAACACGTATTTTACACGGTTAATAAAATACGGACTTAGAATGGATTTTTATTACATTTTTTTAAATTCAAGTCTTATAATATGCCAAGCTCAATAATTATATTTACCTAAGTTAATTTATTGTTATTATTAGAACTCATTGATTTATTGTATTGGTTATTATTTATAACTAATCGGAATCGTGTGATTATAATATATTTTAGATTATTGATTGCTGTGTAAAATACGTACGTTTTTATTCAGATATAGTACAAACTCCAAGTATTCAACTAATAATAATTATTAATATTTTTTTGACATTATTAAATGTAGGTTTTTAAAGAGATAAAAATTCAATTATTATAAATTATGTTTTTAATTTATGGAAATTAAAAAATAATAAGAAAATGGGTTTTTGAGTACTTAGAAGTATAAGAAAAAATGAATTTAAATGAAATATTAAAAGATTAAAAAAATATTTATTCTAGCACAGTATATATAAAGAAATTAAATGAATGTACATTTCATATTACATAGAAAAATATTTGAATTTGAATTTAAGGTTCGCGATTTTTCTCTTGAATAAAAAAGCAATAATCTAAAAATGTCTAGCACAATTTATTTTACTATAATACATCCTTTAACAATGCAGCGACCCGGGTACTAAATTGTCTAGATTTATATTTCACAAAAAATGTAGTAAATTATAATATCATTACCTAAGAAAACTTTCAGTAAAAACCCAATCGTTCATTTCGGTTTAAATTGAAATGGAAAATATTATGTAAAATACAAAATTCGACGAGAAACTGTTTCATTTTCAAAGGACAAACGCCGCGGGTGATAAGACCGAAAGCGGTGACTATTATATAGTATGCATTTATAGCGATGTGAAAGAAATAATCTTTTGGTAGAATATTCATTATTAGGGTACTTAAAACAGAGAATATTAAGTACTTTTATTTTTTACCCACATAACATTGATTCAGTCTAAATATCGAATTGTATTTATTTATTTTTTTTTGTTAGTAAGAAATGTATTTTTGTATCCATGATAAAATACTTTTATGCAATAAACAAACAACTTTTTCAGAATATATTGACGAACAATGTGAGTACGTCATACATTTTCCATTATCTTAAGACAATTTTTGTATAATAAAAACACTAAATAGTGATATGAGCATACGTTACTATGTGGAGTATTGTGAGCAGAGAATATTCTACATGAACATAATAATATTTCTTCTCACTGCAGTTACATTATTGTATGGAAACTGATTACACATTTTTTCTCGACAAGTATTTTCAATTTTGGAAATATTTTTTGCTTTATAATTGACGCTTTAATATTTTATTATATCATAATTTATAATCGTAGAGTGCATATTATTCAGGGCCACAGAGTGGGAAAAACGAAAAAATCGTTTCATGTGCCTGTGAATTTTTATTGCATCGAACCAGTGGTCAAAACTGTTAAGAATATAAGCTCGACGTACTCGTATAAATATTACAATAAAATATAGAACCCAAAACGTTTATATATTTCTTCGTCATACATAATATTCCGTAGACTGTACCCAAATGAGTGTTGTGCGATATGCATCACCCGTTATTTTACATATATTGTAAAAAACATATTATAGTGATCGCTTACTTGATTTCTCTGGAATTCCTGTATAGACTTTTCGAACAGTTGAGCATTTTGTATTCCGATTGCGCAGAACGTCAGGTACCTCTGGAATATCTACACACGCAAACGAGAGAATCAGTACAAGTTTAGACGTTGGTATTGTCATTACTTTTTTTCTTATTGTTTTTTAATTAAAGAAAAGACCAGTCGTGACGGTTACAGGACGTATAAAACAGGCACGCGAACAGTCATGTATAATAATTATTATTATAATGATAATATCATATGAAATAACAGCATGCCATACTGTCAATCAAATCGAACGGACTCAAACAACCAGAATATGTAAAGGTAACTACCATAGGCGGAAATTAGGAGGGATAAGAGGGCTTCTACGGTGTACCCTTTTCCTCTCCACTGCACTCGTATAAACTTTAAATAGATATACTAATAAGCGTGCAGCTTACTGACCAGTCGTTCGAAATTCTGTTTTTATATGATACCGAGATTCTCTGGAAGATAATTATTTGCTTTGGTAGGAATAACATGAAATCAATAATGTATGCTTTCATTGAAAAAACTAAAACTTATAAAATGATAGGTAACGCTAAAAAAAATAGAAATTATGTCACGAGTTCACATTATCTAAAAAAAAATATTTCATAAACATTAAAATGTTTCGAGAAATAAGTGATGATCTCTAAAACAATTAAACTGTTTATTGGTAAATAATAGTATACGTATAAAAACGCGAGGACGTGAAATGACAAAATTGTTTTGAAGTAGGTAGGTACCTATATTGTTTATTATTATTATTATTACCCACACAATGATAACAGCAACAGCGACAACAATAATAATATTCCTAATTTAATATTATAATGTACCATTGTATCGACTGGCCGTCGTCGTTTGTATTCGATTATAATATGATAGTATTAAATACGTATTAATGTCGTGGTATTATTATACTTGCCTCGACGTCGTGCTCGGTGAACGAGTGGCTGCCGTCGGTCTTGTTGATTATCTGAGCCACTCCGATCACTTCGTTGTCGTAGTTGCAGATCGGCACGCACAATATCAAATTGGTCGTGTAGCCCGTCATGTGATCGATTTCCCGGTTAAACCGCGGGTCCTGTACAAACACAAATAATAATTATTATTTTCGTGTAGGTACATAATATGATACACTGGAAACGGGGGCATAAAAAACACACAGGACGCACACGTAAACGTCACGTGTACAAAGCTGTTCGCCGAACGCGCAGCGAAACCCCGTCGGTAGTTCTAAAATATAGTGCATCCGTTCGAATTTTGATTTTTCGATTGGTTTTTTCCAGTACACACACAGGCGCCATAATATTATTTTAACCGCTTAAAAAGAAAAAGGGGTTTGTATTGTCACGGGATATACTCTTCGTAACAAGCCCCTCACGCGTGGCGTAAAAAAAAAATGAGTGTCTACTTGAAAATATTATAACATACGGCAGACTTAAACATTCTAAAACTATTCAGAATTTTTAAAATATAAACGAACACTACTGTAGGATGATGCAATGGGGACACGAGCACAGGCGGTGAATCACCACTTACAACATCAATGCATATAATACTATCTGCAGTCATGTAGGTATTTGTTGTTGGGCCTCCTCACAATTTCACGAGCTTAATTATTATTATTTTGTTGGCATATAATATTTTATTAACAGTGGGCATAAAAAATTCGCAGAACGTAAGCGTATAAAACCACGTGTACAGTGCGATTCGCCGAACGAGCACGACCCCATCGGTGTTATTTAATAATAGTGTATCTATTCAAATTTGGATTTTTCAATTTATTATTCTTAGTAAACTGCAGAGGCCATAGTGTTGTTTTGAACACATAAAAAAAATTTTATGTTGTCAGTGTTGTTAGGTACTCTTCATAACTCCCCTACTCTTCACTCGTGGTGTAAAAAAATTGGAGTGTCTACTTGAAAATATTATGTGTGGCAAACATACAAATTTCGAAATTCAGAATTTTAAATACAAACGCACAATACTGTAGGACAGGGGTCGGTAGAGTTTTGAGACTGAAGTTAGAAGGTTTGTAAGAGCCACTAAAAATCTTTGTTTCAATATTATAGTATTTGCTTGTCATAGGTATCTGATTTTCCATTGAAAATAAATGACTTTAAACACGAAATAAAATGTATTCATATAAAAACATACACGTCATATTTTTAGCACAACAGAAAGTTGTGTCATAAGGGCAGGAAGTAAGCTATGTAAGTCGAATGCGACGTGTGCGGCACTAGACTGAAATTATCTTCCCACACGAGCCACACATAATATGGTTTGTCTGCAGGCCTCTGGCCTCATCGATCGCCTCAGAGATCTATACAACAACCACCGACTCTTCTGCGAAAAACATGTCATGAAAGAAAAATGTTTACGCTTCAGGCCAGGATAGATTATAACATAAATATTTGATGAGTGATGACGTAACCAAAAGTTAATGTTTTATAAGGACCGTGGTATAGATTTCAGTGTCTGGTTGTGCAGAAAATACGGCCAGCATTTTTTGAGATTTCCATTTTACCACCCACTGGACGGAAAAAAGGTGTCTGTCCTTCAACAGTCATTGACAACTAAGCTTTCGGTGCAGGCGTGACAAAATGCACATTAAAGTATTTTAG
>NW_019103785.1:0-67336 GCF_001856785.1 Myzus persicae
GACTGACTAACCTCCTCCCTGTGTGTCGGCCTGCGACCCAGCCGGACGCCGAATCGTCTAGTCAGCGGATTCCAGTCGGCGAGCCGTCGACCAACACACTATTCCTACTGCTAATATTATATTATGTGACAACATAATATAATATAATATTGTTCAGGGGTTCACAACACTGTTCTGTTTTACTTATAACAAATGTTTTACCGAATGACTTTTGAAACGGCTACCACTAAATATTAATGGTAAATGTCTGGGTAGTAGACCGAAGAAAAAGTAAATAAAGTTCCTTAACGAATAGGTTAAAAAAACTGTTTAATTTTAATAAAAATAATAAAATGAATAAATTAAAATATTTTTTAAATCGTTGATTTTTAACATTTATTAAAAAAATATATGTCTTACCTTTGTTGGTAGGTTTAGTTTATCTACTTATTCATCATGTTAATGAATTTATGTACTTATTCCTAAAATACTTAATGTTTAATATCATTAATGGTAAATATAAAGGGGTACCTACTGTTACATTTGAAATTTTTAAGGATTTTAACTTAAATTAAAAGTTTTTAATTTGTTTTAATTATATTGTGAGCAAAGAAATGGATGAATGAATGTATTGGTTCAGCAATCATTTTTATGATATTTTAAAAACATTTATTGTGTCTGTAATCATTAAACACTTTTAGAGAAATACAAATGATTCAATCTTTAATTCTTAGGGTGTTTTCTGGTACCAAATAAAAAGTGATTGGTACTAAGTATAAAATAAAAAAAATCTGAGTACTTTTCAAAATAATTGAGAATAACTAAAAAAGAAAAATCCTGGAAAACCGGAATAATTTACCATTGTAGTTTACGTTATATTCATGTCTTTGAATTAAAAAAAAATTCAGAAAATAAGAGTAATATAATTTAAAAAAAAATATTAATACCTAATAAACATAATTTAAGTCTAATAAGTTTATCTGCCCAACTGTGTGGATTTGGAAAAATGGCAATATTGTATTTCATAAGTCTCTATTAAATTTCAAAGGTGAGCATTAAGTATTAACTAGTTAAAAAGTTAATATTTTCTTCTATGGCTTATTTAAAGTTTTAGAATTTAATATATTGTTTCTTAACTATTTACGTATAGTTTAACGTGAAATCGACTTAACTGAGTCAGCTATTTTGTTTTATCACTATTCGTCCACCTTATCCATACTTATCTAGTTGTGAAAAAGTTTAAATACAATAAAATAATTTTTCAAAATCAAACGAATATCTAGTTAGTGATGACCTTTTAATGGTTAGTTTAGTCTAGTTTTCACGATTTAAAAATTTCTAACACTTGAGTTATGTGATATACTGGGATGGCAAGTGTTGCGTTTATGTTGATATACAATGATATACTATATCGCTTTTGGAAGACGATTTTGATTCTTGGATGGAAGTGAGTCGCGATCTAAGACCTCGCGTGTTTAAATTCCTTAAACTCTTAAAGGTGTATTTGTTATACATTGTTTAAGAAAAATACTAATAAAATTGTAAAACGACCTCTCAAAAGTACCAATTGGATTCGATTTCCAATCCTGTAGATAGAGCTACTTAAAACTTTTGGAGTGACTTCTGTCAGAAAAAAAGTATTATCCACTGTAAAATAAAACAACAAAATAAGAACGTCATTGTTAAGCATATAATATACATTCCTAGTTTTGCTCAAACCCTAAAAACAAAACAAAACCTGTATGCAGTAGTAATTTATTAAAAAAGAAACTTGTTTAACACATGTTGATCGATAGAATAAATAGTACAGGGTTTTAACGAACTTAAGGCTGCGCCTCGCCCAAATATATTAGTATTTTATGGTACAATAATAAATTTTTATACTTTATACTATTAATACGCAGCCTTTACACATTAATAATCCACATATTTCTAGAACGTCTACTATATCTCGCCGGTTTTGCAATCTCTCCACGTATGTCTATGAAAAATCGCCTTTTATCCATTTTACTCGTTATAATTTTTCACGTTTTATATCTCGTACCATAAACCACAAACATTGACTTAATCATCTGAACCCTATTAATTTTTGGTTCGTATCCATTTACGTTATACCAGACCACAGTCTCCACTATTCCCGGCCCCGGCCCCTGCTCGTCTGCAGCAGTTGTACACGTATATTATGCGCACGTGATAGGTATATACTATATATATTTAATCTCGTGAACATTGTTCATTTAGGAAGTGTGACGTTAGACAGTTTTGTTTGTTTTCGCGATAGCTCTGACGTCTGGATTGACAGACTGTTTTATGGGTTATTATTGACCGACCGGTCGACAGAGGATTTATACGTTTTTTTTTCTATAAAAAAGAAAATTAACATTTTAAAAACTGTATCTTTTACTAAAATATACACATTTAATAATATTTATACGAATAAAGATATATATATATACCTATTACCTATGTAAAGCAAATCTCATTATAATTAATTGTTTAATCGTCCTTATAATAATTATTCATCCACGAATATTGTCTAACTTTGCAATATGCGGTTAGATACTTACCTATCCAATGATTTTATGTTTATTTATTTTCATAATAATAATAAATCATGATCATTCATATATTACATTACGTGTGTGACTTTCGAACCACATCTACGGATATAAAAAATGCCACCACATTAACAACTGATATTCTTCATTTCTTAAAAATATTAAATTAACTACATCACGATATTTTTACATAGTAATTAATAATTATTGTACAATCATGACAGCAGATCATACATTTCTTCTGAATTAAAAATGCAGGTATTGTATAATAATGTGTAAGTTGAAACTTGTATTGAAACAAATTTCTTTGGAACTTTGGTGTTCATTTTATTTGAATTTCGTTTTTAATTGTGAATTTATACATTAAATTATGTATCTTGAAATTATGATTCTGTGTCTTCTGATTCTATAATGCTATTTTTATCTCTAATTAATTAAAATAGATTCAATAATTATTTTAATATAAAAAGTGATTAAAACACGTAGAAATTAATGAAAATATGGATAGATCAGTGTCAAAAACATTGTATAGAATAAACTTATTAAACTAAAACACTGTTCATTGGTTTGTGATCCGTTAAAAAAATAACTGTAAACGAAAATGTATTTAAATTCATAGTTACAATAATGAGTTTATTTTTTATGTACAAAAGACATTCAATATTATAACTGCATCTTTAACAAATAAAAAAACATGAACGGATAACATTCAAAGTGTAACTTTAGATAACGATGATAAATAAATTACCAATTTTCAGTCATCGTTTTTATAATATAGATCCATATAATAAAAAAACTATTTTATAATTGCAGTTAAAAAAATTAATGTTTTTTAAACGGTGTTGTACGTCTTTAATCACCTAGACTATTATTTCTTTAACAGCTATATGACTCGTAATTGATGAAATAGTTTTTTAAAAATCATACTGGATCATTCTAAAATATTTTTCTCATAGGGTAAGTTCAATATATGAAGATTATTACTATTGACTACTAAACTTACTTTAACCTGTAATAATAGAGTAAATAGAAAAAATAATCATGATATAAAATATTCAAAATTAAATGACTCACATCAAAAATTATATATTTTTAAATTTATATATTATGTTTTTATAGTTTTCAAATTTTGAATTGTCTAATTTTTTTCATAAATAATTAAATGACAGATACAAAATATATTTTAAAAGTTTCTGTACATTTTTCACAACTAAATGTTAAGTATTATAAAAGATTTTTGGATCATAATTTGGGTATGTAGGTTAGGTGATGTTTATTTTATATTTTTGTATCTAGAAAGTTATATTTAGGTCATCGAATATAAACTAATAATCTCAGAAAACAGGTTTTAATCATAATATATTAAATTTTACCCTTTACATAAAGATGTATTGGTAAAAAGAGAATTATGTCAACTAATTTTCTTTGTGATTATCTTATACATGGTGAGCAGGGAATGATATTAATTTGTTTTACTATGGATTTTTGAATTTTGATTTTTTCTATTATTTTTTGGGTGTACAGTTTTGGAATACTTGCAAGTTTTCCTATCATTTTATCGATTATAAATCGAATCGATATTATGTTGTAACTATTTAGTAGAGTTCATTAATTTACATTATTTTGGGAGTTTTTCTGATGGAAAGGAAAAATATACGGATGTGTTTATAAAATAAAAAAATTGAATTCAGCAAATTCCCATATGTCAGCTCAGCTTAGCTAGTCTTTTGAATACGATGATTTAACACGTCACATCACAAATATAATACACCCACTTCGGTGACCAAACAAATTACCTACATGTGATATTTTTATTTCCGTTGTATAATGCAATTTTTGTATTAAATTGTATTGAACAGTTTTAACGGTATGATTCGTTTCCAGAATAAACGACTACTTATATCTTTTTAGGATATCTCACCCATTGTATGAGAATGCTTTCTACCGTAATCACATATTAATGCGTTCGCGTTTCGTCATGCTTGGTTATCTTGTATGCAGGTATTGACCAATGGATGATATATTTTTTTCAGAAACCAACAATTGTAAATTTGTGATATCTATTTCAATAATCAATCAACAGACAATGCAATGATTTATCATTAAATCATATTGTTGACTCAAATTTAACTCAACCATTACACTGGCTTATTCAATGGCACTCAACTCCTACTCTACAGCAGACTGGTTACCTACTTTGCCCCTTCTTTTAAAATTGAAATCACAATTGTCTTGAAATAGTTTAGTTTCTGAATACTTGATGTTTTATTCTTTTATTAGTGCTAAAACGTTTTAAGTTATAATAATTGCAGTATTATTATATTAGTATTTGTTTAGTGACTTGGTATAAAGATATTAAACTGTTAACTTTTAGGACCCCTACCCGGCTACCGCAGAATTCATCACTAGTACTTATTTCAACAGTTATAATATTTGATAAGTTTATCGAGAACGTAAGGTGAACTTAAGTCTTAAGAGTTATAAGTAATGAGACGTGGTGGTATATTATGCTATAATAGAGATTGTTGTTCGTGACATAATCCAGTTATTGTTGTAAAAACAGGATTCAACCAAACTCTTGGAGAATTCACAGAACAATTTGTGTAGTGAATTTTCTCACAAGTTCCCTTTAAAGTGACAGTTCAATTTCAGTGGTAATCGCTGGCTATGACATTAAACTAAGACACACAATTTTAGATAGTTATGATAACAGTTCAAACACAATGTTACTTTGTATGACACATTGTATCTGTGATAATCAAAGATTACATTACTACATTTCCATTATAAGTACTTATTCCTAATTCACATTTTCCCTAAACACTAATCTCTTTGTGAGCACTTATATCCCAAGTATATAATTGACATACTACTCTTCTCTGAAAAGTTGTTTCGAAGATAGGAAAGGCGAGATAATATATACTTGGGTTGAAAAATAAAAGAAAATCCCAAGTGGTTAAACCTATCCGTTATCTAGTAAAGTTTAGATAGTATGTAACTTCGACACTAGGTGAAATCTTTAGGAAGTCATTCGTCCCACTTACTGCCACGTTCAAGCTGTAAGACTTGATATGTTTTTATATTAAACTGTTTTTACAATAATTTGAGAAATTTTTGAACAGACAGATTGTTTATAATCCTACGGTGACGGAACATATTACGTAACACATTACTTTCGTTTAGTTTTTGTAAAAGTTTGAAATTATACAATGAGAAATAAGGCAATACTAGTTTATATCATATATTAATTTCAAACATTTTTTATGCTTAAATAATAATAGTTAATATTAGTTCAAATAATTGATGTTTCTTGTAAAGGTACTCGTATTTATTACTACAAAATATAAAGAATGCAGTTTATGAAAAAGATCGACCTAATGGCTAAATAATATGCAGTAAGTGATGTTCCATTAATGATGGATTATGCTATGAATATTATAATATTATATCTTTTTTTTGTATAATCATTGTACTTCTTATGTACAAAACATGTCGACATTATGATTTGATCTAAAAGCCTAAAGCGTTTTCATAAAAACAAAAAAATAAGTGATTTTATTTCAAATTGGTGGTGAATGAAATTAATGTAGTTTAATACTGTTTTATACTTATTAAAGAATACATTTTGAAATCATGCTCAATAATAAAACGTTTTGTAAGATATTTTATATTACTTGAATTAATTAGAATTTATACATATTACAACAGAATCAAATAAATATATGAGATTAAGTTTATTTATCTCCTCATAAAGATGAACTGGATAACTTACTATTCTACTTAATTAGTCATAAATATTTTTAATAGCATTATTGCAATTATGCATTCTTGTATAAAATATAGATTTATCTTCCAGCTACTTACCTGGTTATTTTTCAGATTTTTTAATAGTTTAACCAAACATTTTAAATTTATAAATAAAAATGAAATATTTTATTTAAAACCACAATTTTAAGTATTAAGACAATTATAAGTTAAATAATATATTTCATGAAAGTTCAGAATCTTTTTTTTTAATCAACGACCACGAGGTAATACTGACTCTATATGGTCATATTATGGACCATAATATATGTTTATTTCATTTTATATTATTATTACTAGTTAACTCGCAGAAGTTTTTTCATTGAACAATTAGTACTAATTGCTATTATTTTACGATAGGCTTTAAAAGAATGATATAATTGAAGTAAAGGTAATACCATTTCCTCTCAATTTAATTTAATTTCTACTGTGCTCGTTAAATTATGCAACTACTTATATGATAATGTATATGTAAGCCAACTATCTAAAATTATTGTTTTTAATTTTATAGAATATCATAATAGTTTTTGTTTCGACTAAAAAATTCACAAAATATCATGAAAAATGTTACATTTCTCAATGATTCAAATATCTTTTTCACTTTGATAACACACAGATTTAATATATTAAAATATCTAATATTATTGTTTTGCGTAATATTTGATAACTTATGCTGATGATATTAGGTAATTAAAATATGTGCGTTAATTCAGTTATATTGTATCAAAACATGTTGAGTCAAAACTATAAAATTACGATTTAAGACTATACATATATAATATTATAATTAAAAAAAAAACGGAAAATACATTTAATATTACAAAAAACTGTCTTTTAATAAATATGAAATGTATAAAACAAATATCAATATTTTAATAATTTGGAAATCACTACATGATTGAATACAATTATGTTTGGTAAAAGCATAATAAACATAATTTATTGCAGAATGACTAATTCAATATTTTGTTTATTTGTCATTGACCTAAAAATAGTATTATGTTCAATAGTGGTAAATACTGTAACTTGTAAGTATAGTATTATTATTATTACTTTTTTAGTTTATTTTTCAAGAAAAGAATACTGGGTCTCACTGAGTATTCTCGTGTGGAGGCCCAGGAGTTACTATGTGTACAAGAGTAAAATTATTAGTAACATATATTTATAGTTTTTTTTTTTTTAATTATTATTTATATAATATAAAGAAAAATATGTGTTTACTGTCTAGCAAAAATATTTAAATTAATCATAATAAAAAAATCATTATTTATAAACTTGAAATGCTAATAATTAGAAAATAAAACACGAACAAAAAAAATAGAAATTGTATAATAATATGAATTTCCAGGAAGAGTAATAAACAATATTATAGGTATTTTATAATAGTATGTCATTGTTAAATTCACAAGGAAGCCACTTCGTAAAGACTTTCTTACATTTATACTGTGGTAAAGTGTGTAGATGATTAGGTATTAAATTTAGAATTTTTATACTGACAAACTCATATTGTTTTTTTGTACTTGTTTTATGAGGCTACTGTATTGTATAATGATTTTTAGCGTACCTGGTACCTGAAACATCATGACAGAGGAGTAGGGGGCCATTATGTTTTTTTAAGAAAAGGACTGTTGATGTAAAATATAATTTTTTGATATTAAGAACATTAAAATCTTCATAATATAGTTGTTTCGTATTGTATGTTTTATCTTTATTAAAGATAATCTCAATTAGTGCATTTTGACTAGTTTGTAATCAAGAGAGAGCGTTATCATAAGATTTTTCCCAAATAGAATACTTAATTATAGTTAATTATATTCCACAGTTCATAGATAATGTAAATTGAGTATTTGTTGGACTGAGTTGCGAATAAATTGAATTCATGAATTTACTGAGTTATACTTTTCGTGAGTTATACTGAGTGATTATTTAATGATGGCGTATGGTGTATTGGAGACAACGGAGACAAATTGTATAAGACATCTTAAATAGACAAATATCGTATGAGATTAATAATAATAATTGCATTAGAAAACATTAAAAACAAATTAAAGGAAAAGTATGTAAAATAAATAAAGAACTCACAACATAATACTTTCAATGCACAAAGGATATTATTGTGACTTAACGCTCAAAGAAAGACAAATAATGTTTGAATCTACTAAAATAATAAATTGTGATATTTCTTTACATAGCATGAATTATGATAGTCAATTTTCAGTACGTGTTTGACCTCCTACAGTGGAGCACGTGTGTTACATTATAACAAGGCCGCTTTTATAGCTTCCAATAGTCAGTTCACAATTACACCGATAAATATGTAAAATTAATATTATAATAAATTAATAACAATCCTAATAAACAACATTAATATAACGGGCAAACCACCCAACAAAACTTTTCCAATTAGGGCCAAAGCACATATCTCAAGAAATAAAATAAACACAACTAAAAACATGCTGATCTCAAATATTAAAAAAAACTTTGACAATCTCATCGACTCAGTCTATCTATACCATCAACTCTTGTTCCATCTCCACACCATGCCAACGTCCAACAGCCTCACCTTCATCAACGTCTCTAGCAAGAACATCGCCTAAATCAAAAATAATATTGGTAATTCCACCACAACCAATCGCAAACGTCGATAACATTTGTATAAGAATTTAAACGAGTGTTGTACATAATAATGAAGTTCGTAAATAATCCAACTAAAGAATAAAGAAGAGAAAGACGATGGGCAGTTAAGGAACTTAATACATACAGTGTAAGTGGCATAAATTAATTACAGCGGAGAAAAACGGAACGAATTGAAATTAGAAACGAACGGAGATGTAGTATTAAAAATAGTGAAAGAATATTATTTAAAGAGACGGCTAAAAAAATTAAAAGATGAAAATGAGCTAATTCATTCAGATTTAGTAGTTGAAGAAGAACTAGTATATACTTAAACATTTGCATGACGGTGTCATAGAACAATTTAGTAGTAGGAAGGAATAACTTATGATAATTTAGTTCTTTGGAATACGGTCCGTATAATAGTAGTTGGCCCAACTTACCAGACTCAACCCTTAAAATGGATATTTATCGGCTACTGACTAAGTTATAACCAATGCACCTATCACCAAAAACTAAAATGGAAAGTCGTACCCGCGATATTTGCAGCTGTAATCATATACCAAAAAATATCTTCCTGATATCCCCGTCAAATAAAAATTTTCTAAAGTTGGTACCCTCAAAGATGGAAAATAAAAAAAGCAAAATGGAATCTTTACAATATCATTTATTGAGAACCAAATAACTAATCGACCCCCTCCCTTTAAAGAAAACATTGACGTCGACGTTACAATATTTCTCTAACCTTTTAATCGACACAGCCAAAATCTGAATTGGGATAATCTTTAACACTAGTCTCAGATTTTGAAATCCAAAGAAATAAAATATATTATAATAGTATAATCTTTATTATTTTTCCTTGTCTTTGTCAAAACTGAATTTATTTCTGTATTTATATTTAGGATATTTCTCATTTTAGGATTTGAAGAACATAATATATTAGGTTCAGTTATAATAATACGAGTAATTATTCATTAAGATATAATATTGTAATTTTGGTGTATTGTGAATACTTATTCTTGTGAGAATGTAGTAGATTCCATTTAAAATAATTTATTATTGAATTTAATTCACATTTGCAAAATATTTTTAAACGTAGATACATTGAAATAGATGATTTCAAAAACTGTGATCTGCCATTAGATACAGGTACACTGGTACAACGATGTTTGAAATATAGATTTGTATAAGCGCATATTATCATTAAACTGTTTATACATTTGAGTATAAATACACACCGATTTCCTAGATGACCGGGCGATCAAACGAAGTAAAATCATATTTTATTTTTATCAAATCACTATTGGCCATGAATTTATGAAAAAAGTTTAATTTAAAAATGTTGAAAGTTAATAAATTCAAGTTGTGCTTTAATTTTTTATTCGCAGTTTCCATGTCGGACGAAATGCATGAAACAGAAATACAAAAATACTGTATTTATAATTTTAAATTAGCACACAATATGCTCCGAATGTTCTCAAGTCTAATTGAATTTCAAATTAGAATTTTTGGATATACCTACATGTGTACGACGAGAACAACAAAAAGTTTTTTTTATGATATGTTTGTCCTTTGCAAATTAATAAACCAACCCGTTTCGCTTGTAAAAGAACTATTTACATATAAATGCACATACAAAAGCACGGCAATATCCGCTGTCGTACTGGGCGTATAATTGAATACCACCGGATGTGAGTGCGTGTGCCGTGCATGCGCATGCAAGTGATAAGGATGTGTGAGGAAAACAAAAAAAAATGCATTTCAATTGTCATTTGGTCCGTTGTGCCAATGGCGCCGTGGCAAGTGGCAATGCAGGTACTCGTTTTACCGACTGATTCCGTCTGATTGAAAACCTCAAAGGCAATAATAATATAGACTGACGTAAAAACAAATAGGTACATACAAATGAATACGGTTGGATGAATAATAATAATATTTACAAAGAAAAATCAACGTAAACTCGTTCTGGAACAAAAAAAAAAAAACATGAAATTTTTCGCAAACAGCCGAGTGTTATTAAATAAATAGTTTTAAATCTAAAAATAAAAAGGTATTTTTCAAAACAAATATACATTTATTTATCAACCGTGTTGTAGTGTACATATATTTATACACAATATTCAATGAATACATAATATAACGTACCGATAATAATACGTTTAGTATTAAACCCTTTTTTCTGGTCCGTCATTTTCGAGGATCATCAATCCTTGAACTTATGAATCGCTTACAACGGACGTCCTCAAAAATCAATCAAATAAAAAAAAAACTTAAAATCTTTATATCATTCCGATACATCTATATCTATGTCTTAAAGAAACACAACAAAAAATATATAAAAAAATTGTTTTTTATACCAAAGCATATTTTTCCAAACCGGACATCTTGATTGTATTTTGCACATCGATTTAATCTGAAAACATAACCATAAATATATATTAACTTTAGCTTTTAGTTTTTTCTGTAAGGTCACGAACAAAGAATTAGGTAGCTGATATCGCGCTGGCATGTTGTGAGAAAAAAATATAACTTATCATTTGGAGTTGATAATTGCAAAAATACTCATGCATAAATATTGAATTGGTTTTTATTTTAAATTTTGTAACGTTTTTTATGAGTCTTATTGAATTTGAATTAAGTGGAGATATGCAGCTCGACTTTGCAATACGTTCAATCAGTTTTACTCATAGACATTAATTTTATCAAACACAAAACGGGAAAAAACTAATAAAGTCATAAATTTTAGACATCTGCAAATAGCATAAAAATATAACAATTATTTTGAGATTTATATCGTGTTTGCAAAATGTCAATACAAATATTTGATGACAAATTTAAGTTATTTATTTTCGAATCACAGCGAAAAATGCAAAAACAATTTTTTCTCATACAGATTTTCAATAAAAATTCCCGGTTTTCTTTAATTTTTTCTCTTTTTTTTCTGAAAAGTTTGATTATGATATTGAGTATTACTTAGTGAGTTATTGATATTTTTTCTAACCTTATTAATTTACTCGTGGTTAAATTAACGCCAATATTTCTATGTTAGTGATTTTCAGATCTTTACATCTTAAAATGTTGGCCAATGGTTTTGGTCATCGTATACTTTATAACAAAATAAAACTAATTTACCTAAAAATTAGCTAATGCTGTATTAAATGCATAATAAATAGGTACCTTCTAAAAATTGTGTTAGACTAATTTAAAAGTATACGATTTGGTTTAAAATAAGGAAAAAAAAATGTCAGTTATTACAGAATTGTTTTGAATTATTTAGCTTACTTAAATTAAAATATCTAAAATAGTAAATATGATTGTAGCATTATATATACAGCTTTAAATATTGAATCCAAATAGACAAAAACATTTTAATTTACGAATTTTATTTTACGGTTAATATTTAAATCCATTAAAAATATTTACTTGATTAAAACTTGAGTGATATTATTATACACTTCAGACAGCTGATCAGAACGTTATTCAATTCAGTTTGTAAGTTTCTTAAAAAGCTACATATAAGTTAAAAAATAAATTGTAATAATAATAAGTACTCGCTGACTCTTTACTGGTTCATACCTAAAAAAGTGGTATTTGTTCTTTAAAAGTTTTTCCATATCGTGAGATGTCACATTTAGTATTGTGACCAAAACTAAACAGAAACTATAAACGATTACAGGGAAGTTATTGAATCACATTATATAATACACAGTAAAAACAAATCGAAACGAGTGTTTGCAGACTATATAAAATATATATTATACATTATACGTATATATATTATATATAATGTGCATTATACATATGTATATCTGAACCTCCACTCATGGCTGTGTTTGCCATTTATTTTATTTGTTTACTTATGTGTTGAGCCAACCAAATACGAACAAGGTTCGAAATACATATTATAGACTGTAAAATAAATACATTTACGACGATTTTTTTAATCATCGCTTCTGACAGAAATAATTAGCAAATGAAAATGTAATATGAAAATTTCTCGGAAGCGTAAAGCAAACTGCGATTTCACGTCTATGTGTTTTAGGTGATCTAACTTGGATGTTACAAATTCATGAAATCCTATTCAAGATTCCCTGAAAACAACTTGTAAAACTCTTTAGATATCAAAGAAACTACCAAAACTGACAAACAAATACTTCGTAATTATATTTTTGAACAAGAAACCTTTTAAACGTGTATATTTATATAGCTACACACACGATGTCATGTATATTTTATTGCATATAATACACCTAATATGGTACACCTAATAATAGATCTTCATTGAACTACTACGATGACTTCTGGAATCGTATTTATTTCTCGATAAAAACAACAGCATTATTAGTTATGCAGGACATCTGGACATGAACAATACATTTTGAAAGAAACAGTCTATGTATAAATTAAAATGTATTTAATTATTCTTAGCATAGTTCTTCATCACTTTATACTGGTTGGTTCTCTCTCATATCTACTATAGTAATAAATAAATAATTAAATTAAATTCTTTTCGTTTTTATGCACCCAAAGCACTACAAAGTTCGATGGACGGAGAATCAGATGCCCTCCTCGTTTAGGCGTCGTTATCAACGAGTCCTTCCGGTTTCTGTACAGTGTACACTGTACACCCATTAATATGCGTTATGACCACATAATTTCTACGATTTATATTTGGTTTTACTAAAATTGTTCTAAATTGTTTAAAGCCTTGTATTATATTTTGAATATATTTTCGGTTATTAAATTTTTAAAAAGTGTTTTTTATGTTGTCTATGTGCACTTACAACAATTATTTATTTCTTATTGTTTTCAATGACTTATACTGAGTTGTTCATCTATATTATAGTCGATTGAGTGCCCTACTATGTGTTATCATCATCAAGGTAAAAAAAAAAAAACTACAACAAATACTAATAATTTACTATGATCGTGAATTGTATCCAAATGAACATGTGCCATTGTACCCATACACTTTAATCCAATAACAGTCCTCTCATTGTTGTAATCTATCGATATAATCACATTATAACCACTCAGCTGAGTATAATTTGTTTATAGTTTGTATACAAATGAGGAATTAAACAAATAGATACTTGTTTAAATATTACAATTGCAAAATAATTATTCATTCAATCGTACGCATTAAATATTGGTCATTATTGATTAAAATGTTTTTATTTATGCCCGAATATTAAAAAAAAAATATATAATGTTTTATTGTACTTACCTAAATTCAATTTTTACTTAAGCAACTGGTGGTGAAGAGTAAGAACTCAAATAATTTTTAAATTTTTGAACTAGACAATTGTTTTAATTGCGAGATATTTCTAAATTATTGTCCGATATTCAAAATATCGAATTAGTATACTTATCTAAATCTTTGATATCATGAAATTAAAAATTAATGTATGTATAACACACCCATTGGCTACCATGTATATTTCATTCGTTATAACTCATAGCTATAATGCTTAAAAAATATAAATAGTAAATAATTTTAGATGAATACTTTCAAGAATTGATATACTTCCTTAATAACAGAAGATCTAATTTTCCATCGTGAAAAATAAAATAATAAGTCCGTACAAGATATGACATTTTTGATCACTATAAGATGATGCACGTTTAAGAACTTGCGCAGTACACATACCTAAAATGTCATAGTCTTTGGAGTTTAAATCCGAAGAAATGATTAAACGCAGCCGCACTATATGTCTAATGTCTATGGACTACTGTTGAATCAGTAAAAAGTTGTCGTCTTCACAACTATACACAGACCAGACTATAAGTCAAGTTTGATTTGTTTTTGAGATTAAAAATGTTTAAACTGATACACTAAGAGCCTAAGACTTAGCATGATAGATTTCTTACAGCGTCGATTGAAAAACTTGTACGACCATGTATATTTAATTTAGATTTTATCCCTCTTTTTCAATGACTAACACTGAATTTGAAAAAAAAATTTCTTAACAACAATTAAAATGATTGTACTATTTAAATAACTTGAAGAAAAATTGGTTAGAAATTAATATAAGGTACTTCATTTAAATTTGAAAATTTTCAGATACATTTGAAAAGGGTGAGCATTATGTGTACATTTGTCAAAGTCCAAGAACCTTAGAGTTTTGAATAATAATATGTTATGTTATTATTTTTTTAGAATAAATATAATTTCCAAGAAAATAATTTCTGTCAATACTATTGTTAAGTGAAATGGTAAAAGAATAGTTTTATTTGAAAACTGAACCGTTAAAACGCTTTTATGTATATCGTCGATTGCATAAAATTTCCCTTTTTTAGTCTAATTACTCTCACTGTTTAACTACTTTGTAAATTGTGTATCTTCTTTTTAGAATTATTATCATTATTTGTATTACTATGTATGTTTCCTATTCTTTACTTAAACCTTTAATGTATGACCTAATTGTATTCAAAGGGTATATAATTTTATTTCAAAGTTACGTATTTCCGTGTGTTGAACTTTTATGACAAAATGATATGGTTGTTCGTAGGTTGTGTTAGTGAATTGAATTATATTTAGCAAGAATATTTCTTACGAATATAAATATATAGTTACTTACTCATTAACAATAATTGAATTTCAAATTTTGATGCGCAGTTCCTATGTACGAAATTTTGGTCTGAAAAATTACACATACTTAAACACTGGATGTTAAAGACAAAAATTTGAATTTTCACGCCGTATCATCAACACACAAACTATATTTTTTATGTAGTAGGTACTAGCAAAAAACCTCAAGTGTAAAAACGATTTTATTTTTGCAAAATAACTTATAATATTCGGATAATACCTAATGCTAAAATATACCAAATTCTTATAACGAACTATGGAAATTTGTTTGTTGATAAAAAGGGTGACTTGCAAATTTTGAAAGTGAACTCTCAAATTTTTAGCGAATCTCGACGTATCTAAGGTATAAATTTCGAAATTGTATAGAGACAAGGACGTTGTCCATCTATCAATATTTCGTAAACTGCTTTCTTGCAAATTCTCATGAATAAATCGCTGCCGTTTGATACCAATTTCGAAGTTATAGGACAACGTGGATGGGCCAACTTTAAGATGAAAATGTGGGTTTTGAAGGTAAAGGGTTAACTTACAAATTCCGAAAGTAAAGTCGAGAATTCTCTCAATTAACTCCCAAACTATAAAAGAAGATTTTGAGTCTCTAAGTGGGTGGGCCAACTTTATGACTTTATGCGTCGGTAGTGGGTTTGTATGGCACAACCACGATAAAAATTGTTATAGTGGTACAGTTCAGTTACTTAACACTAGGTAAGCACTGTGCTATTACAAGGTTTTAACGAAATTTCGACGCACGGAAAAGTCGGCAATCATAAAATACTAAAATATGAAAATAATTGTACCAACAAAGCAAATGAATAAATTGTGTTGCATCGATATGAAATCCAATTATTTCTGTACTAAATATCGTTCATACTCTATGGTAATAATGATGTATCAAATGAGTTTGTTTAGCTAATTTTATTATTCCTATCTTACCACATTTTGTACGTTACAAATTCATTGCGAAATCACTATTTTGTTTTATTATTCCAAAAATATTCTTGTTCTAATCAGATGAATATCTTCTGTATGGTTAGCAGTATTTCACTAAAGTTTTGGCAGTTTTGCGTTAACGAGCACAACATTTAATATTTACTTTGTTCGATTCATTTGGAAAAACAAAAAACTTAAAAATCAACAACCCTACTTGTATACATCGATCGTAGAATCAAGAGAAACGACTTTGGTTATGCAAATCGATCGATAATTTCTTCAATTGATCAAATACAGGGTTAACTATGCAAAAAAAAAGTGAACGTTATCCGAAATTCTTTATTCTTTCTATTCAAGGAAACATAAAATACAAACACGGTACCTACATAATGTATAATAAGATAGCCGTCAGTCTTCACTAACAACGGAGTGTTTATAGAGACATGGTCAAATGCTTTTATATTCTGCTGATTACATTGGCTATTGTTCTGGAATCGTATTTTCTTGAAAAGTAATTTTTTCTAGAAAAATACGTATACTCCAAGCAACATATTATTGTACTAGAGTACGAAGTTTATGCGCAGTAATTTAAATTGAAAGGGTAAAAGGCCTAGGAGAAGAGGGTTCTCTTTAGTTTAACTTAGCATTATTTTTACTCTTCTTTCATTATCTTTCGACATTCAGTATATAATATTATTATTTATTGAAATATTGTCATATTATGATTGGTAATGATCGGTTCAAATAATAATACATGAAAAGTTTTTTAAGTAATTTGTGTATATATGCTTATATTATGTAAAATGTTATTATAGTAAATACTTTGATAACGAACTGAAATAATTATAGTAAATTAATTAAATATTATAGAGATTTTAAGTTCAAAATAGCTTATTACTAATTGTTATTAAGAAAATAATATATATTTAACTATTTATTCGCTTGACATTTTATATTATAATGTTAAATAATAAATCTAACTATTAATATTCTTATCTAGAAAAAATGATAAACAAACTCGCACAAAAATATAAAAACACAAATAAATAATAATGCATTATGTTTGTTTGAGCTTGTGGTATAATTTAGGTTTTAACCAGGTTTCGAAAACATTTACATAACTTTATACTAGTAAAAAACGATTGAAATAGGTAACAGAAAAGAAAACGGTAAACGGTAATATAAAATTATCATTAAACAAAACGTAGCAATAAACGACCATTTTAGTAAAACAAAAAACAAAACAACACGTTAAACCAATAACTTAAAAAATCATAAAACGAAATATAACAGAAAACACTAAAAATCGTAAATTGATAAACGATCATTAAACATTATAGTTTATTTTCATAATTTTTATGTAATACGTTTATAATATTAATTAATTAATATTTTATAATTTTATCTATATATATAAGAATCTAACTTGATTTTGGAGACGAAGGAAACCGGTTTTGAACCCTCGTTATAATAATAATAATAATTAACTGATTACCAATTATTTTCATATATTCACCGATAACGATGTCAGTTTCTTTTTTTTTATTTTATTTTTTATTTTATAATCGTTGTATTATTTGTATAGCCAAAAAATAGTCTTATGTTTTTAAATTAAATTATAAAAAAATAATTTCTTCCGGAGGAAGGTCGGGCAGCTAGTATTATTATAATGAACATTGACGTTATAGGCGATTTCAATAAGATTGAATTCCACGAATAGCATTCTATGATTTTAATTTGTGCCCAGTTATATTGTGTGAATATGCAGGTATAATGTAACAGTAACATGTTCATTTGTACTCAGAAATCAGTGAAATCGAAAGTCGCCAATTTAAAAATATAATGGAAAATAAATGTTAAAAATAACAGAAATATTTACCTTCACATTTCAGAAACCAATCGGAATAATAGTTAGAATCATAATTCATAGCTAAAAAAGTATTAACTATAAACAACTAAGATTATGAGTAAGATATACCCATGCTATTCAACGTGGAGCAACATTATTTTTTTTTATTGATTATATTTATTATGATATCTAGCTTTTTTTGTACATAGTTATTGATTAACATACAGTTTACAGGATTTAAGCTTTCCTTTTTTTTTAAAAACGGTACTTAGACTTTAATTACTTAGATACACAGTATTTTACCAAAAATGTATCAATTATATGTGTCAATTTTATCAAAGTTACACAGTTTAAGTTTTGTGTCATTTTTCCTGTTGGATATTAAAATAACTTTTAAGCCTAATGACAAAGTGATTTCTTATGTTATCATTTAAAATATAAAAAGATAGGCATTTCTTTGTCAGTTTGTCTAAATAGAAAATTGAATAATTTTTGTCTTCCTTTTTTAGTTAAGAGTGCCTTACATCGCATAAATTATATTGTTTCTGAAAATTACGTAGATAACAAAATTACATGCAGTACTTAAAAATTTGAATTTAGTGGATCAAACAGCTGTAATGTGTAGAATTTGGTATATTATGGTACTTCTGGTTTTTGTTTAAATTTAATTAATATTAAACATCTACAATAGACGTAATATTGAAAATGTATATTTACAATTATAAATTATCGTTTATAATATTATTTTCATTGTGAAAATGTAATAGGTACAACATCATGTTTTAATTTTTAATGGTGTTAAAAATTTGAATGTAAAAATGAAAACGTTTAAATTTCCAATAACGATAAACGTAAAAATATAATAACGTTTATACTGCCAATAATAATAAACATAAAAAATGTAAAAAGTTTTAATTTTAAGTAACGTTTAACACAAAAATTGTTTAACGGTTTGATACTAAATAACGTAAAATGAAATTTTTTTTCTGAATTCGAGCCCTGCTTTTAACAGTACATATTATAATTTTAAGTCTAAGATGGTGTTGATGGATTATTTTTGTAAATACTTACATACCATAAATAATATTTTTACAGAAATCGTATACAATTTTTAGTCGAGTTTTTTTACATTTTTACAGTTCATTCAGCTTAGTTAATTTGTAATAATAACTTTTTCACAAACTAATAAGTACTTCATTTAATTGATAACATTTTTCAATATTACGACTAGAAAATAAGAATGTTGGTGATAATTTCAAAGACATTTGTTTTTGATGAGTGCACGGAATAACATCACAAGTGATGAACTTACGTTTATGAGCACTTGAAGTGATAACCATCAAAGTAAAACCTTAAAGTGAAAGTAATACTATAATAATGACAATAGTAGTTACCTACATAAAACAAATAATGCGAATGCATTACATCAATAAAATATATTGAACAGCATTATTGAACAATAATGTGGTATAATTAGCAAAAAATATAAAAAGAAGTCAAGATATTCTTTTGAATGTTTCCTTCAAATAAAGCCGAATCAATCAATTATTCGTTGCTTGCAATCGGCTTTTTCAATAAGTATACACGTTAACCGTTCACTGTAACGTTCAAGGTTGTACTCGAAGTAGCTTATTATTATATTACAATTTATAGAGATCGGATGTATTTCTTTTTTTTATATTTTTTTTACATAATTTCCGTAGCTACCGATTCAGAAAGAATAGTGTAATAGCTTATGACGCTTGGGTGACTTGTCGTGGTGGTGAATTCAGTTTCAAAGGGTTTCATATTCCGTTCCGCAGTAAACAAATTGCTTCCATAATCAACGTGAGCATTACGAGGACAATATGTATGGATTTCTATTTTGGGGTGTTCTGAAAGTTTTCAACTAGTTTTGGCGTCCACCAGTACCTATTACAAGGCAGATTTAACAGACCCTGACGTACCATAGGTTTGTACCAAAAAAAAATCTATGACCAAAGAAACAAAAAAAAAAAAAAAAAAACGACATCAAATTGTACTTTTACGTGAGAGAAATAAAAGAAAAAAATGTATCTTGGATGTTTCCTTCATCTAAATTAATATGGCTCAGAGGGGAAAAAAAACAAATAAAACGCAATATGTCCGAAGATTTTTTAAAGTATTAGAACCAGAGAGCAGACGTCGAATGTTTTAAATCCGTTACTACAGCGAGAGACATGAAATATAACCTCCAGTTTATTTTGGAGAGTAAACGCACTTAAGATTATTTGTTTCTTTATAAATAATTTAAAAGTAAACGGGAGGTTTAATCAATGATTTGAACGGAATATAAAAAAAAAAATCCATAAACTATAAGAAAAATAAAATTCACTCTATCGGCGAAGAAAGATGGACTGGTATATATTGTATATGGGCACACATAATAGACGAAACGGTTACCGCACCGCACCTCCGGTCACGGTTAAGACCAAACGCCCCAATTCTCCGAAGGTTAAGTCAGCTTATTTTGCCGCCGTCACACGTGCGCTTCTGCGGGGCTCGGTGCGAACTCATAAATAATTGAATAGTCGGAATGAATGCGTTAGGGTGCGGAAAGAGTTGCGCGTGAAAATTTCCATTAGGATATAATATAATAAGAGGCGAATGTGGAAAAACGGCGACAAAAAATTACTTTACATAATATACGGTGACGGATGGCGTGCTTGCACAGCGGGTGTCGCCGAAGGTCCGAAGCGTTTATACGACACGATGGGCCTAAGTCCGTTGGCGATTTCTCGGCCGGTTCATATTATACGGATAATACTAATAATAATAATAATAATAATGGTAATAATAATGGTAATAATGGTAATAATAATATATACGCGCCAGTGTTTGACCAGCTGTCACCACTGCCGCCGCCGCCCGCTCGTTTATATTTTCCACTGCGAGGAAAATAGCAATAATAATAACGACATTAATAATAATATTATTATTATGGACACACGCGCGACACACACTCCGAGTCCTCAAAAACTTTACCAGTTATCCCACCACCACCACCACCACCGCCACCCTCCCTCTCAATCGCGACCATCTCTGTTACCGCTCACCGGGTTCAGACCCCGGGTATCCGCGATACACGTACGGCGTGTTTTAATAATCGCCTGCTGGTCTCGTAGGTATATAGATGCGCTGTTGCTGTGCACCGCTGCTGCAGCCGTCGGATTCATAAATAAAACAACGACGACTCCGGCAGTCGACCATAATATTGTATATACTGTAACCTTTATTATCATACTCGAATAACATTATACTATGCGTGCATATATTGTCATGCGGACGACGGTGCATAATAATATGATAATAGTTTAATATGTTATTTTACAAGTGTGCGCACGGAAAGAAAGAGCACACCGGTGACGTCCCGGGTCGTCTATTTTTGGCGGTCGAACGGGCGTGACAAAATAAGATTTTCACTGCCGTCTTATTTCCGGAAATACGTGGTGCAACGCGTATTCGCGTCATATTATAATAGTCGTGACATTGTTTTTCAGAATTCAATTAGATATCGCCTCAATTGGAATACTTATCATTCATTACAGTTCCCATAAGAGGTGTGGAATTTGATTACCTTAAACTCGAAATAAAATCAAAAAATTAAATCGAGATATTCGGATATTGTTGAAATGTCCATGGATGGCCAGTTCATAAATAGCTAAAATATTTTCCAGGTAGAATTACTGATTTTCATTAAATATTCAATTAGTTAGGTAAGTTTTGAAGTTCAGGCAGGTCGTGTCTGACAGAAGAGTAAATATTATACAATATAGGTGGTTGGAGAGTTGGCCTTACGAAAACAAACACTGTGCTCTATTATAGAACCCTTCATGTAACATATATTAATGTATAATAATAATATGATATTATGATAACGTTAATATATTTTGGTAAGATTCGCATACGCCAGTCAGACATAACAAATATTACGATAGCGAAACTTCAAACGGGACTTATGTTTTTCCGAAAATTCGTTTATAATATTATTATGTCTAGTTCGTGTGTCTTGATAATAATATTATAGGTGAACTGCGTACGCCGCACATGTTTCGGCCAGACGTTAAAACGGTTGTAGTCGGATTCACATTTTGCGCATACAATTCACCAGAGTTCAACTGTGGTTTTTTATCCTTTTTTTTTTTATTTTAAAATAACGCGTACTTGATGCTAATCTATAATTTAATATTGCCGTATTATTCAGATGCGCGTGGCGGGCGCACCTTATTGTGCATATGTACACTATATACATCGTCTGCTGCAGGCAACAATAAAAGCTTCTTATATCCTGTTCACATTTCAACATTTGTAGAAAAACAGATGGGAAACACGCTATAATATTATACTTAGTTGATAATATACACGTAGAATAAAAACGGACTACTTTTTCAAACAGAATAAATTTATAATTATGTAACAGTTATTTTGCAATTAAAAACAAATATTGTGTAACATAACTAGGTAGGTAGATAGATAACTTATAACTAAGAAGTTTCATTAATGCTTTAAAAATTCAAAATATCTAATGAAATTAAAGATAATAAAAATTTAAAAAAATGGTTTTAGGAAGTTAATTAGTCCAATTGGCTACGAGTCCCGTCCTTTTGCCGTGGTATCCCATTGATAACGTTAAAAGCGATCCGTTGAAATAAAGACGATTTGTATACAGTTCTAACACCAAATTTTACTACCTACCCGAAATAATTGCTCTCTAATAATTGTATCATTTTAATTACTTTTATTTATTTTGGTGATTTTTTGTTCGAAAAAATGTCCATTGACATTTCGAGTATCTCAGAGTCAAATCAGCTGTTAATATAATTTGTTCGCACCTTAGCTTATAGTGTGAATACTATACTATACCGAATTTTATCTGCATATTATACAAATAACGACTTTATGTAAAAGGATAAAAAAAATAATTTAAATTAGTCATAAATTCTCCAGTCTTTTCCGGGCCGCGATATTGATTATCTGAATAACACTTTGGTGGTAATTAGCGGTGATATCGTAAATAATTTCAAAAGTTGGGAACGTTAAAAAAAAATTAAAAGCAAGTTTTAATTTTTATAATTTACGCCGAGTGTTCCGGTTTCTGTTCTTTTGTGTAATCGTTTTACACTGTTATCGCGAAACACGCATATTATAGTTCCTGTTAAAACACTAATTTATAAAAGTAGTTTTTTACTCGTTTGCTTTTGACGGTCGTTTTTCATTCGACTGAAATGAATTAGCATAAAACATTTGAAATCATTAACAACGATAACTGATCAATGGTAGTCAGTGACAATTGTCAATGCAATATATCATATTGATATAATGAATTCTATGATATGATTCACTTATTATTTGATAAATCCGTGTAACTCAAATAGGTAAATATATAATCTAAAATATAAAGGAAGAATTTCAGAAATGTTTTTTATGTAATACCTACGGTTAAATGTTGATTTGATTGTACATCACGTATCAACATGTTTGAGCAATAGTATAATTGCACAATTTTTCCTATAGATGTGAGGTGACTGCCGTTACCATGCCACATAATTTTGATGGTTTTTACAACAATATTGTACTTCGATAAAATTAGCCAAAATGATATATGTCTACATTGGACTCGTTCATTAAAAATTAAGTATCTATAAATCTTAAAAGAATATGGAAAGATAAAAAAATGTATAACATGCAGGTATGTAATAATATGATATAAATATTCCTAATCATTTGATATATATTTTTTTAATTAAAAATAAATATTAAGTGGAAAAAAAATTTAATTGGCTTTATTCTTTCTCTCGGTGGTTTAATTTCTCTCATTATTTTTTCTAATGGCTGAATACAAAAACTTTTATGCCTCTAGCAAAACACTTATCTCATTAGAAGTAAATCTTCAGACATGCATTTTTGTGTGAAGGAACTAACCAACATTCCAAAATGCCAAAAGCCAAATTTATGCTCAAAAGAATTGTTGAATGTTCTTTACATCTTTGTAATGTTTCCGCACGAATAATAATACCTATATTCTTTGTCTTAATACACAAGCTCAAATTAAGTTTTAATATTAAACTAATTGTATAATTAAAACAATAATGTCACAATATTTTCGTTTTGAATTCGAAACAACCTATTTTTCACAATAATTATAACAACTATTCATAAATCATGATATCATATGCACAGCTGATATCGGTAGCAACCATAATATTGTAATAATACTATTACTACTTTCAAATAATTATTCAACAAAGCTGCAAAAAAAAAAAAAACAAACGAAAGTGATTATCTTGTTGGCCGATTGTCGCGCAATTAAACGCAGGACCAAATTTTCGCGGTGCGACGACACAACTAAGCTTGGCTTTCCCGGGTTTATACTGCATCTGACAGTGTGGTCGCGAACAATAATAATAATAACAATTGTAAGCAAAACCGTATGTACACCAGATACAAAAAGGGCGGGCTCAAAGACTTGTCGGTCGACGCCTGGCAATGTCGAGTGAGATGCTCGGACTTGCCCGCAGAAGTGTTTAGTAATAATAATAATAATAATATCGTACATGATAATATGATAATAAACGCCATTATTTCCGGTTTCGTGGAGGGGGGGGGGGTCGGGTGCGAGCAGGAGTCGGATCTGGAGCGGGCGTTTCACGGACGAGCCTTCGCAAAAAGCAGTCTCGAGTTGCGAGATTACGACTCGGTCGTATAAAACGCGTATACAGAATATAATAATTATAGTAATATCGCCGCGATACGCCGTACAATATAATATGAGTATCGCGATCCCAAGAACCGCTTTCGGAGGTGAGGTCGGGCGGCGGTTTGCTAACGTTAATAATATTATAATAGCTATGTATAATACGTACCTATATAGTATGTGGTGCATATAAATATGCGCTAATTTTCTACCCCCTCGCCGCCGTAAAGCGTAGACGTCAGAGGGTGCGTGTGTCAAGGAGTGGGGTGGGGGAGAAGTGCGAGTAAAAACCGTTCAAGTATATTATATTATAAACGCACACGCCCCGACACCTCGGATCCAAAGAGACCCGAAGTTCGTGTCTCGTAGTTAGTTGTTTTCAGTTAGGCGTCTCTTTTTTTTTTCCAGCCGTCCCGGCCAAACAGTCTGCACGCTCGTTTCTTCTCTCTCGCACAGTGTGCTATTACTTATTATTATTACTATCATCATCATCATCATAATCATCACCGTCATTATTGTTTTATCGCCCCTAGCGATATATTACGGTACATAATAATATACGACCGTCGGAACTACAACCGTAGTTATGGTTAGCGCCGAAGTTGCCGAAATGTCAACGGTTGCAAACGTCACGGACAGCACAGCGAACTAGCGACAAAAAAATGGCCTGTGAAATTATTTATACTCCAACTTTAACGCGCACAAACGGAAAAAAAACAAAATCAAAATAATGGAAAGTTACGAATCTACCACTCTCAATTGAAAATAATAATAATAATTATTATTACTGTTGTTGTGTGGAAATTATCATAATAATTATGACAATTAGCAATTTCGATCCTTTCAGCGTAAATAATTACATTAATCTGTCTTCCGCGGTATGCTTAAGAAACAGTTGTTCATTAAATTATAATAATATCATATGTGTACCGTGTTTCCTGAAAAAAATCGACGGCCAACATTAATAAACCCAAATGAACCCGAAGAGACACATACACATTTAATTTGATATACTTATTGGCCCATTAAAACAGAATAATAATTCTGAAATAATACGAATTTAAGATGGACACCGATGTGTATTATATTTGATATTATAATATACACACTAATACATAATATAATATACCACCTATAAAGTGTAACCAGTGGCGTGTCAATGTTAAGGGATAAGGGTGAGAGGTTGTCACCAACCCCAAAAATTGTAACATAATAATAGTATTTTCATTAATAAATCGCTTTCAGATACAATTTGTCAAACATTTTCATCGTCATAATATATGTTTAGCATAAAATTTATATATTTATATATTTTTTTTATATACTTCTTATTACTTTTTCTTGTTAATTTGTAAATTGTTTATTGTTTCTTGTTAATTGTTCTTAGACATTTTTTTTAGTTTTCTTGTTCTCGATTACATTTTATTAGTTAAAATCCTTTGAAAATAATAAGGCGAACATCCTAGTTCAATTTAATATTTCATAGCGTATTACAGTTGTTATCATTATTTTTAAAATATACTTTACTTATATAGAAAAAGTAAATAAGTATAAATAATAAAATATTTCGATAATAGATAAATTGTTCTACTAAAATGATCTGTTCGTACTTAATACCATATTCAGTAAGTACAGTACACAATTTTCAGTATTTTCTAATGCGATTATTGATTATAGGCAACATAAATTCATTTAGTTCAACGTTAGGTTTATGTCCTGTTAAATAATAAACTTGGATCAATTTTAGTTTACTATGCGTTTAATCTTATTATAGTAAAATCCATATTTAGTTTAAAACTGTATTTTTTTTGCCACTACACAAATAGTATTATACGCTTTTAACCTTTGATAAAAATATAATTGAAAAGTAGGGTTATACGGATCAAAAAATAATACCTACATATTTACTTATATTACATTATAAAAGCGATTCTTTCATCAGTTAACATTGATTATTAAAAAAAATATAAAAGTATAAATATATTATAATATCAAATGTTAAATGAATAATTTTTTGTATTCATAAATGATCAATTTGAGATGAGTAGCTGTAAGTAGAAAGAATTTTGCTGTTCACCTACAGCTTTTGTTATGCAACTCTGGTTTTATCTAAGCTATAAGTATTTCAAAATGAAAAAAGATGTAATTATTTGACAAACATCGATATTTTCATTAGGCAAGTATTCTGCTCCAGAGTGTGGAATAAAAAACATAGGTTGTGGTTCAAAAATAATATGTCAATAGTGGTTTATCGGTGAATGTTTATTGTTGGATATACAATACAATAATAATGCGATAAAATTGTATCTTGTGTAGCGATCCCGCCAGCAGATGCAGGTGTACAATATGATTATTAACAAGGTGTGCCAATGTGTTAATTATTAAACATACAATTCATAGCAATTGTAAAATTGTTTGAATATTTATTTTGTAGTAGAATATTTTTCAGAGAGTCTGTCGACGTGAAGGTGCTTGTACCCACTCTGACAGTTCACGCCTGATATCGGGTGCCCCGATCTCTACTACTCCTCTTCTACCGACACCATAGTGTTAACCCTGTTTTTTACCATCGTATGCGTGCGAACAAGGTCCAGGAAATGCCGTCGACCCAAGCTCGTATGGTCGAATTGCGATATCTCGTGTCGTTTTGTCATCGACATTGACGTGTTCAGTTTATAATAAACTAACCATTAAAATATTGTCTTTTTAACTGATCAATAGCCGCTATTGATTAATTTTTCATGCAATCTTAGTTCTTAAGCGCATTTCTAATATCGGTGGTTATGATTAACTTTTCCTATTCGTATGTACTTCGCAACGCAATTTCCGCTGTCCTTGTATCCGAGATACTATTAACTATTTAGTTCTTGCCCTAACATTCATCAAGGTTAATAACATCTGGTATTCTTACAAAGCATATTCTGATAATCAGTGTATGAAGTTCCTATGCTTAGCTCAAGTGTTATACGTATATCAGCGGGACGTCAGTGCATAGCACTTACTTGACTTCAAATGCCTTAAAACTATAAGTGTCTACAATTAATGCAATTCTAATATATGTATAAAAAAAATACATTTGTATATATAACAGTATAACACCAAAGATCAACGATTATTTTATTTTGAAAATCGAAAAGGTATAACCTCGTGATTGGGACCACAATAAAAATGTATATTGGAAATATAATATGTTCGATGGATTCTTTGACAATATGTTCTATAATGAACTATTAAAAAACATATATGGTTATAAAATTAATTGCGAAATACTCATTGTTTTATATATGTGTTTTATTTTTGTGTAATTTATAGTAATGTGTTTTAAGGATCCATTATAAAACATATTTTTAAATAACCCAGCAAAGCAAATACATGTGCCCGAGATAACTTTTTAATAACCAATCGAGTTGTAGTGCTTTTTCGGATTCGAAATAAAATAAAAGTGGATCTTTGGTATTTGTATTGATCGCAAAAGGTCAAATTTGAAATCGTATCTGGAACTCTTTGTTGAACAATAGGTGCCGGTAGCTACTTTTTTGCCGGATCAAAAGTAATCTGTGTTTTTTTTTTTTTAAATACTGTTTTTATTGACTGAATATACTATTGTTATCGAGAACTTATAGAAAAAACCTCACTCTTGTGGTAGTCATTAGACTTGGATTTTGAAGGGAAAACAATAAAAGGTTTCATAGTCTGTAAAAAAAGACTGATACGCATCTACAAAATTGTTTGTGATATCTTAACAATAGAAGCCATTAACAATTTCTAATCACTTAATTTTTTTTTCAACTAAAAGTTCTGCCGAGTCCACAATTAATTTTTATATAATTGATGGGATATGTGCAAATAAGTAATTTAATTGCGTATATTGAATCGATAAAAAATAGGTGAGTAAAAAAAAATTGTTGAATATTTATTTGAGTCACTATCTGCTCCCACTAAAGTCTCTATGGACGTAACTTGGCAGAGACTAAAATAAAGTAGGCACACCTCTATGGTTCATATTATTACCACTCAATTTATATTACCTAGTATATATTTTCTATAAACGATCTGTTTATTGTCGCGCTCAAGTATTCTGAAACTATTAGTTATTGGCCGTGAATGTAATATTATTAAATGTAAATTATTAAAATTTATAACTACTCAATTAATCGTGTTCAACTAATTATTTTGATATGATTATTGTATTAACCACGTTAGTGAATGGGTGAATAGTTTTGCATATTAAATTACGTTCTGTCAGCATATTGTTATAGTTTGAAATAATATATAAACAAAATGATTAATATTTCAATAATCATTAATCATTTGAAATATGAACTAAATGAGACACACACAGATGCATACACTACAATTGAAATCTTACATATTTCTCTGAAACAAATGTCACAGTGAACATACAATATTAGTTCTTATTAGTGATTAACTAAAGAATGTTCTCAATTTTTAATCATCATGATTTGTTCCATATCAAAGAATAAATTGACCCAAATTCAGTCTCACTTACTCAAGTGCAATTTTTTCAGGACTTTAATGTTCTATTTATATTATATTGAACACTGGACAATATTAGTCTAAAGATTTCAATTACCTATTTAAATTTATATCAGCAGAGTTTATTTAAAAAATTGGCAAATTCTATGTATATTATTGGTAACACTAGGTTATTTCAAATTATATTGGCTATCTCTCAACATATTCTCATTAATCAGGTAATTGCTAATTTAATGCACTTAGATTCCTAAAGTTTTTACATAAAAGCTATTGGTTCAACGCTCGATATTTAATATTAATATATTATCGTGCATTTATTTTTCAAAAAAATTATGTTATCTCTGAATACAGAATAATATGTAATTTGGTTTTTACTTGAACCATACATTTATAATAATAATAATGTATATTCATGGTTGTATGGAACATAATGGGTTCTGAGAAGTTTATCATGACCGACATTTTGAAATACTGAACTCAATAAAAACTAAGGTATCTTAGAGTGTCTCGAGTGGAATTATGTTGAAATTAAAGTTGTTTGTTTCAAATCTGAATTACTCTCAAGGGTGCTTGGGGCTCAGATGTGTATTTTTTTTTATTTGATAGTGTCATAAAATGAATCATTTGATTTCAGGAACCGATGTAGAAAGAGATTGGTAATATATTATGCTCGGTGATAACTGATTGGCAAAAGTTTCTAAAAAACTTCATTTGTTTTTTTTTTGTTTATTCAATTTTATTGTGATTGTTGCTTATATTAAAAAATATATTATTAAAATCCAAATCGATAATGGACCATTTATGGTACTATTTTGCCTATTCACAGCGCCGTGTTACACATTTTTTATAATTTTTTTCTCCATAATATTCTTTTTATGTTTAAAACTTTTTTGAGTTTATTTTATTTGTTTTAATAATACAAATAAATATGGTCCTTTGAAAAATATTTACATATTTAATTTAAAACTAACAAATCATAACTTTATCAATAAAACATTATATACCTAACATTAAATTGAATAATTAGATGGCAAAAGAAGGATCCATTATATTATTTGATGTTTTATTAATTATATTATTGAGTGCATTTTGTTTTTAAAATTAAACATGAATTTTTAACCATTAATCATAATTTATTAACAAGGGGAGAATTAAAAATGTTAATATTCAATTTACTGAAAAGTATTAATTTTTTAAAATATAATTTAGAGTCATTAAACAAAAAATTCAAAAATGAATTATATTTGAAATGTTATTTATTGTTATAATATTTAACTATTCACATTTTTACTGTTGGAATTCCTTTTGATTTCATATTTCTATGCAGGATTCTCGACTGGGAGTAAGTATGCATTAAAGCAGTTTTTATACGAGAAATTAATTTTAGTTATAAGTTATAACTATTTAAGTTTTGATGTGCGGAGTAGTGGACCAACAGTTTGCGGTGAACCCTCGTACCAAGACTCCACTTGGCTCGTTTTGTGAGGTAGAGAATCGTGAAGTCTTACCAACTCTGTCCTTGAGCTGATTTCGTGTATACATTTTTATATCTTGACAAACATCTATATTTTTTTGAAGGCACGTGCAATTGACACTCATAATTTGGTGTTAATAAAATAATATACATCTATTAATAGTCGTATCGCTTGGGTGTTCGTAATACATCGAATCAATGCAATAATATTGAAATGATAATAAGTCGTCGTGCGCTGATTCATTCGTAAAATTATTTAGGTCAGGATAGGTATGGGGGGTTTTTAGCCACAGTGTGCTCGAATCGACGGCTGTTATCGCTGGGCTTACAGTGCGGTTTTCCCCGTTAGGGAATGATCTATATACATTATGCGATTCGAATGAAAGTACGAAACTGCTGGTGCGTCGTTAGCGCATTTTTCAACGTAAAAAAATAATAATAATAAATAAATAAATAATATAATAATAAACCCGAGGATTTGCGGTGGTTGCAGAGAATGCCAGCGCGCACAACAATAACTCGGTTTGGCATATATTTTTTAATAGGTAATAATAATAATAATAATAATAATAATAATAATAATACAGGGATTTCTTGCCCCGGCGTGTGTTCGGCAGACTGGGAAAGATTATATTATGTTATCTGAATATCATCACCGCCGCCGTCTGTGGGAAAATTCTGGACTGGATCCATGCGTCCTGTCTGCGCCGCCGGTATTTGATGGGCCTATAGAAATACGATAATCCAGACGAACGAACATCGTAATAATGGTTTATAGTAATCGAGATCCGACCTCCGCCTGCTCCATCTGCCACCGCCACCATCGCGTATCCCGTGAACCATATTATAAAATACCTCGTCCGCCACGAGAGCTGATGGTGGTTGAGTGGATGGGTTGGTGTAGAGTGGCGGGGAGAGAGGTGGTTGAGACGACGACGGAGGGAGAGAAAAAACCGATGACAGGCAAAGTTTTTCTCTCAGAACCGTCATAATGCGTCCGTATTTTCTCTTTTTTTATGTATCTGATTATTATATTATTATTACTATTATTTCGTTATCCCCCGGGTAGTGGCTGTTATACAAATATAATATCATATATAATATGTTGCAATGTGTGTAATAATAAGCGGTGATAGTTCGAAATGGTGAACAACAACAACAGTACTTTGATGCGTCTGTGTCATTCTCGCTGTGTCACTCTCGATTAGAACAATAAGGGTACCAAACCAAAGTATGATACCTGCAGGACAATCGAAAAAGATTTTTTTTATCAATACTCGTAAATTCTACGATTTCGCCTAGGTATATTTATTATGAAAGATGTTAATCAAAAGCGTTTTACACGGGTAATAATTACAATAATACATAATATTGTAATATGCTATATTAGCTAGTTTAGGAGCTGTGGTACGATTTTACTGGTATCACGTCAATATGACGTGATTGGAGTGATAGCACATCTTCGCAGATGTTTATATTACTTAGGCATTGGTTTTCCTAAGACATTTTTTTTTTTTAGGAATGCTGGTATTTATGTGCAAGTGCAATGATGAAGATGATTTGATTTTAACGACAGAATCATTGTATTATTAAACTTGCAGATTACATATTTCCATTTCACATATTATGTAATATTATATAATATATTATTTATAGGTATAATATTATAAAATTAATATTAGTTTATAGTATTGATATATTTAAAATAACTACACAAGTAAATTACATAATACACTATGTATATTTTATGTTACATGTTAACTTCAGAACTACAATGTCTAAAATTATTTTAAATCACATTATTGTGTAAAACTACTCTACCAATATTTTGCATACTTGATTCTTTTAAAATTGGTATTCAAAATTAATCGTGAATTTACTTAATATAATATTGATTTAGCAATTATAGTTTAATATTTTTGTTACTATATAAATTTTAAAACATAAATTTAAAGATTACGGTTTCTATGCATTTTTTTTAATTACACCGGCTCTTTATTTCTTTTAAAAATAAATTGAAGACATAAAACTTAAGTAATATTGTAAGTCTAAAAGATAACTCGTATACATTATCCCCAGTTAAACCTTTTTAAGTAAAAAGAAATAAAATAAATATTTATTAAATAAATACTTATCATTCAGTAGCTTATAGTTCTTATGTCTCATATTCCAAAATATAATTTTTTAATGAAATAGCAGTAAATAATAATGTTATCTACTAATTATTATTACACATAAGTTATAACTATCGTTTATTAAAATTAAAATATAATACATTTCGTTCAAAATATTAAGATAAAGGAGAAATTAGGAAAGTTGTAAGTTACATATATTTTTTTATAGTGCGTTCATAAATAAATTGCTTTTCTAAATTACTACCTATCTTCAGTTAGTGAAATTAAAGTGTAAATTGGATATAATTTAATTAATATTTTTTAGCTTCTGAACCACGTTGAAAATGTCTGTATTCACTCTGTTAACAAATACAGTTTGGATAGTGTAATAAAGCATTATTTATGATATAGGTATTCATACAGAATTATTAGGCAATTAAAAAGCTCTCTAATCAAATGGCTTTTTGTTATTTATTTGATTTAATTTAAACTACGGTGCAAAATTATCCATTACTGTAAATACATTAATTGTCATTGAGTATCTATATGTATATACACTATAAAATAATAATGCACATATAATTCAATTTATTTGGTGGACGTGTGAAGACAGATAAACTATATTGGTTTACAGAGAGAAACCCAAATATAAATAATTATTACGGATGTTTAATTAATATAAACAGCGTACTAAAGGACTTGGAAAATATATAGAATATGATTAAAAAAATAAATGTCCAACCATGTTAAGAAAACAAAAGAGATCGTTAGTTAAACAATACGTGTTGTTCCGATATAAGAAAATGGAAAATCTAGAGCCCTCCAGTATAGTTTATTCAGAACTTGAATCATGTTATTTATGAAGCCCAGAATGAGCTTATATTTTGTTATCGTTAAACACTCAATCACTTTTTCAATTTTTAAGTTAGAAACCCATTTTTACCCATTTTTCATAGGCACCATATGATTTTAATTTAAAAATCTGATAACAGATTTTTATGACTAATATAGTTGCTTCATTAAAGTATCAAAGCCATCTTTTATAATCAGTAAAGGCAGATTTATTCGAACATTAGATGATACAATGATTAAAAACAATTGAACGATCATAATGTCAATACCCTATGCAAAATGTATAACTGAAAGAACTATTGACAATTGAAGCGAAGCTATGATATACGAGTACCCATATAAATATTGTTAGTAAGTTTAAAAAAAAAGTATACTGAAAGCTGGTTTATAAAAACAGAAAAATAAACTTATGTATACCTACCATTATTCAACCAGTAATTTGTTTCGTTCTCAAAATAACATAATAATAATATTATAGCCACTAAAATGTCATTATTATTAATGGTTTAATTTAGGTAAATTTATGTTTTAATCTGAATGAAGTTGATGGTTTCAAGAAAAATGTAATGTACAATAATTTAAATAACTATTGTACTGCGAGAGCATAATACTTATTGTATTCACTATTGTACTACACAATGCAATGATGTGACAAATCGATATAGGCAATCAAGTAAAATATTAATTTGGCTTCAGTATATTATTAAATATTAATATAAGTTATGTACGTATTGTACAAGAAGTATACTATAAAATCCATATCGTGAAATATTAAACATTTAGTATTAATAATTGATGTTCATATTTTATATTTATTCATAATTTTTTTTTTTTTTCATGGTAGTATGAATAAAGTATTTAATTAAAACTGTTATTAAAACATCCCAAAAACCCATTTTTGGACTTCCAGTGAAAAAACCGTTTTATTATAATTTCCAATAGTTAAATAATAAATACAAAAATAACGAATGTCATAATTTAATTTTGTTAAAAAAAACTCGTTATCAGTGGACGAGTTTTCCGCGAAGTTACGGAAATCAGTCTACACAAATTCCAGCTCGTTTGAACATTTTTCGTAGCTTTTGTTTATGAAAAATTGAAAACCGACTATTATATTTCGTCAACGCTCGTCACCATAAATTAATTTTAAAATGAAATGTTCTATTCACAAGCAAGCTTACTTTGTGACCTTGAGTATAATGGCTCATTTTACCAGAAAATTATTTCTTTTTCTATAGACAACAAACACAACGTCGTTATGTGAGCGAAACGCGAAGTGTGGCACCGCTTCCTTGGACGGTCGTGATCTCTAATGATATTTGAAACGCAAACTGCGAAGAAAAGCGGGAAATTCCTGTCAACCGGTTGCCGGACGAATCCCACGCGGATCGGAAGCAACAGCTATACAGCATGCCAACCGTCGTCGACTGTATAATATGATATTAATCGCATATAAAGTACAATACAAACATAATATTATTTTATTCTATATTGTTATCACGTACCGTTATTGTTTTACACGTTACAGGGAGACGTCTCTCGACTTCACTCGGAAAACGCGTTACATCGGGAGAGTCGCATCTGTTGCGGCTCGACGGTGCAGGCCGCGTGCGTATCTTACGAATCGGTTTCGGAAAAGGGACGTACCGGAGAGACAGAGACAGACAGTCATTGACGTAGAAACGGACAGAGACAGATATCATCGAAAGAGAGAGAGAGAGAGAGAGAGAGAGAGACGGACAGACAGACAGACGCGTATCCGGTGTTTTGGGTCCAACGCACGTGACCGGAGTGGTTGGGGACGCGGCAGTCACACGCCCGCGACCGACCCTCGACGACTTGCATACAAAGTGTGCCCGCGTCACTGTACTCGGTGGAGGGTCGTCGGGGTTTGCCCCACTGAGGGCCGACAAAAATTGATAAAGTTTTTCCGTTGTTTTGTTTTGGTTTTTTTCCCGATGTCGTGTGTGTGTTTTAAATTCCGACGAACGGAATACAAATCACCTCCAGACACAGGGCGGTAGGTACATCAAAAACGTATTAAAGCGTATTTTCATATTAAGCATACCACAAAAACGTATATATTCCCCCGCACGACTCACGATTTTATTTCACTGACTCGCCGTGACAAGAAATAGCGTAGGCTGCAACGCATGTGTTGTATGATTGTTATTGTTGTGGTGGAGTTTTTTAATATTCTGAAAATTTCACAGTCACAAATCGTCCCGTGTCTGTTTTTTTTTCTCTGCAAACACAACCACCGTAGCCTGACTCGATTTATTTTTCAACTTGTAGTACGCGTATTTTGTAATTATTATAATAACACTTTGACGATTCCGACTGTTTGTACACCTACAGCTTACATTTGTACAACATCGACACAACGCACCGCTTTTATAGTCGTCTGTAGTCGACTAAGCACCCTTTTTCAACATTTTTACAAAAAATAGTAATAACATTAGTCATAATACCTATAATGTGACTCACGGAAAATGTATGAATGCTGTAACCTAATTCAGGGTTTATTGTTATTGTTATCATTGTTTTTTTACAGTTGACGTCAAAAACTATATTACATTTTATTCGACGTTTAAACTTTTCAAACATATATACGTTTATAGTATAACAGATGGTAGAAAAGTTTTTGGTGAAACCGTTGGGGTTTATTAAGTAAAGAGAGAAATCTAATATCCAATACATATACATACGGCGCACATAATACTGTACAATAGATTTGTCGAGCGTTGTACTAAAAAAATAAAAACGATTCTGTCCACCGTCGTTATAATAATCATCGGTTCGGATCGAATTTCAGAGCAATTTGCATTTGCATGTGCAACATACGACGGAGCACGGGGGACATGCAAATAATTAACGTTTCCGCCATATATTATATAGTTGCATTCGCATACAGTTATGGAACACTGAACACGACGCGTACGTATATAAATGTATAATACGTGTAATTTAATAACAGCGACTAAGGTGTTGATCGACTGTATCAACGCTTTGTGCGCGTAATCAGGCTTATCGCGTACATCGGCTTACGGCTCCACTGACAGTCGGCTAATTAAACAGAGTCAAGATTTCGCAGTGCCCGGACTTGACGGCAAACGTTTTGCGTAATAATACTAATATTACTATATCGCCATATTTATAATATCATTAAGGTCATAAATGATTGAAAGTGTCAGAAATTACGACCGATTTGATTTAGAACATAGTGCATCATTTTGACACGAAAAGGCGTACGTATATCATTAGATACGTTACCTGCAGCGCACTGTATTATATTATCTTGTATAATGGACTCCACTCGGTCTGTTAATCGATGATTGTATAATAATATATTGATATCGCTATCGAAACCGATTGGTGCAATAAAATAGTCTTACACTTTTTATACTATTATATATGTTATATTACACGTATGTGTACGGTCGTACACTACGTGCCAGTCTTCACAGGTGGTATTTTACGGATACAAAGATTTATTTTTTAACATAAAAGCTTCAATAGTTTTAGAATCATAACAATAGTAGTGACGTATGTTGTCTCCATGACCTACCCCATATTATGTCTGACTATCTCAAATTTCTATGCGAACAAAAAAAAATACAGTAAAACATAATGTTATAGTTAAAGTGATTTATATGTATAGGTATCAATAGTTCAAGCAGTTTTTTTGTAGTTTAAGCGAACAATTCTAAATAATATATAATATAAATACTTCATATTTTCATGGTATGATAAGGATACCAATCTAAAAATATAACGTGTCTGTGGGGAATAAATACAATGGAATATTGGAATATTGAGTATGACAAGATATACTCACATTAAATTAAAATGAAATATTATTCTATTATCATAGATGAAGAAAGTTCAAAGACATTGATTTATTTTAATAACTATAAAAATGTATTTTTATTAATTTATTTCCTGCTTTTATTAAAAAATCGTGTTTTGTGTTATAGGTGTGTTTCACCACGTAAACATAAAATAATAAGTGAATGTGATATTTATAAAAAAAAAATGTTTGATGAAAAAAGTGATTAAAGAACATTTTCATTTCCATTTTCATAATCCGAATTTCTTAACATCATTTTATCCTCTCTTTATCTCAATCATTTTTTTAAAGTGATAATCAAAAAATTATTCAACCCCAGACAGAGAAATAGTGTTGGATGTGACTCAATGTTTATTTCTACGTATAGCTTTGGAGTGATTTTGCTCATTTTTTAAAACATGAAACGATATCCCTCAGCTTTTGTGAGAGATTTAAAACCTTACGAAATAGTTATCACATAATGATATTACGTTAAGACTAGGTCGACAGTTTATCGATTAGAATTTAATTGAAAATATATAATTTAAAGCGCTTCAAACCGTCGTATGAATTAACAAAAAAAACCCACCATTTCTTGAAAAAATCGTATATATGTTCTTGATCATTAGTCACAATTCGATTGTTGCTGGTTATTATTATCTCCACGAGTGTGTTGTCATAATATTATCGCAGTGCATGCCACTTGGAATTCGAAAGACTCAATAATACTCTAAATGCGCATACGTGCAAATTGCGCGTTGTTCGTATAGTACGGTTATTGGATGTCAGAGGTGACTGCATTGTTTGAACTCGTTTTGTTCACACATAAGAAGTATATTGTCATCCAGAACCAAAAACTACCCTGAGATTTTTTAAAACTCTGGTTTGTGTATTTTTACATTATAACATAAAAAACATATTATATAATTTTAGACTTTAAATCCGACGAAATACTTGAGTGGACCAAATTCATAGTTAAAAAACTAGTTTGCTGCTTAAATCGTGGTGACTCTCAAACGTCACAAAAACACTTGCGAATACTAGGAAATTAATACACATCGTTTGGTACACGTTTTGACATTTCGGGCTAACGTGGGTCGAGTTCACACAAAGTTAGAACAAATTAGAGATCTATGATATAAGCGCATACATTTTTTCACACAAAAGAGCCTGTCTATAAACTTTGAAAACGAACACATATAAAATATCACAATTATTAATCTATCGTTTTATAATGATTTCGATGTTTAAGAATAACTTTCCGATTGACGGTTTATTGAGTATGTAATTTATTATCGAGAAACAATTATGTTGTATTATAATGGGAATATCAATTAAATGTAATATCGTATGTATATTGGAACAATATAATGGCAAATTTATTTTAATACACTTACACATGTTAAACGAGAACAGCCATGTTTATGAAGAATGAATAAACAAATTGATAGATAGATCGAGAACTGTGATATTTTATAAGATCTAAATAGGGTCCATACATTTTAAACATATTGCTGAAAAACAGAATGTATCATTTTTACGAACTTGGACTACACATAAATGAATGGTTATGATAATAATAATAATTAACAATTAGTCTAATGTTTGAGTGTCAAACGGTTAGACGTCTGATCGCATTAATAAAAAATAATAACAGTCAGTGTATCACGTGCAGCAATTTATTAAAAGTATAAAATTGTTTAAAACGCTGCACGGAGATGGAAAAGACAAAACCCTAAAAGTAAATTATGACTCAATTATCCTGTTCAGTAATGTCTCTCGGAAATACATACATTTATTTTGCATATTTAAACACTTTTGTATCGTCTGCAATGTTTAAAGAGGGCTTTAGACGTCTAAAATGCATTTTTATGAGTACTATAGAAGGGTATTCAAACGACTAAAATGTTTTAAACATATTAAGGTGTTTTAATACGAGTATATTATCATACCGTCGGTGGAATTTACGATTTATGTATGCACTTATCACATTTGTTTAATTAATATTGTTGGTGAGTGAGAAGAGAATCATGAGATATGCACAGATGCACGCCGCCGTGTTGTTTAAAAAGCACCTATACGCTTTATACATTACACAATTTTTTATTAAGTTCTTAATGAAATAATGTAAACACCAGTTTTTACAAGAGCTAAGAAACAATAATTAATGTACTTACTCTTATTTTAACGCTTTTATCATTTTTTTTTTAAATTATAAGCTAGCCGTTATAAATAATAAAAAAAGAAATAACGATTTCTATAATTTTTAGTCACAAAGACGAAATTCAGTAAAAAAATCAATATTTTACAGAGACATTGAAAAAAGAATGAACCCAATATCTAGGCTTTAAAAGATTATAAAATAACATATTGTTGAAAAAAAAAAAATAAACCAAATTGGCCACCTTAAACATTAGAGAAAAAATATATTATAATTTCTCGTGCAATAATAGTATAATCGAGATGTTATGATAATACGTATTATTATCTAAGGCTGGGCAAGTTAACTATTTTTTTCACTCGTTAAGTTAAGTTAGTATAGACAAAATTGAAGGTAAAATTCAAAGATAATTTACTTTTCTTTTTTATACAATTCGTTAAAAGTTAAAAGTCAATTTGCAAAAAAATAACTTATTGTTAAGTAAAAATATGTTATTTTTTTCATGTAAAATTATTTATCATACATTTTCATTAAAACTTCACAAAGAACATAGTATAGTAGTTCTTACCATTTTTTTTTTCAAAATGTATATAATTGCATTAGAAGTATGGAGAGGTGTAGTAGAAGTGGCGACGGACCTACAAGGCCCGGAATAAGCCAAAAAAAAAAAAATATATATAATTGCATTAATAATTACGGTAGGTACTTATGCTTCAATCAATTACCCAATGAAATCTCAAATGCATAAAAAATGCAAAACACTTGTGACAATTTAGAACTTGTTAAGAATACAGAATAAAAATAAGTAATAAAATAAGTAATAACATAAATAGTATTTGATTTTTCGGGTGATTATTTTTTTTAAACAAATCAAAATATAATGTTCAACCTACGGAATTTATATTAGAAAAAATAAATAAATCAACGGAACTTCATAGTAAATTAACTCGTCAAGTTATAAGTTACTTATGAATATAAAAGTAAGTCGTTAGGTAACTTAGTTAAAAGTAACTTAACTTTTTAACTCGTTAATGCCCCATCCTCGCAGTAGGTATTTTCGATGCCTACTTTTTAATCGGTTGAATGGCTATACGGCGTGCTCTGTGCGCGTATATCAACGCATCAATATTATTACAATAATAAAACAGTCGGTCGTGGGACGACGCAAGACATGTCATATTATAATTTAATAACAACGACGATGGTAACAAGAATAATATTTTAGCCAATAAAAAATGTATTAATGTATTATAGCGCGGTGCGGGATATTTTATCGTTTCAGAAACGCCGTTCGTCGGTCGGTCTTATATTATATTAACGAGGACCTCGGAAGTTGTTTGATGTCAGCCGTGTGGTCTGCGTGCGGGAGACTTTGATATCGTAACGGTGCGCAGTATATCTCCATAAAGGCCGTGCTCTGCACGCGTTTAACCACGTAATCTATTTCTTATCTATTTGTATTTATTTATTTTGTCGGGTAAAGGGCGCGGCGTCAAATAGTTTACCATTGAGTTCCGCAAACAGCTCGCAGATAAAATACGGTCGTTAAATATAATGTCCAATGTTTGAAAGTCTGCAGCAGTATCCCCGGGACCCATAGCGTTAGAGCACCACATCAAACAATATTTTACGGCGATTATACACTCCCGCAGTAATCGATATTCAATAAATTTCGTATTCGTCGTCGTCGTCGTCGTCGTCGGCCATTGTATTTGTATTAATTTCATTGAAATGCGCGTGTATATGTGTATATCCAACCACAACCGTCCGTAGTTGCAAACAAATTCTAACGGATCAAAAACTGTTTAAACGTCCGTATCAAAAAATATATTTCATTAATACGTTGGGTGATTTTTGTTTTCATTAATTATTGAATTGTTCTTAACAAAACAACTTTCCAATTGATAGAACACGTGCGTTAACTTCACTGCTGCAATAAATCCAAGACATTTCGAAGCAAAGCAATAATGCTACTGTTAAATCATGCACTGTACAATAATAAGAATAATGATATCACTATCCATACTCTATTTTGAAGCAAAATTAGTTTATGAGAAACAATGTAAATTATTCTATTAACTCGTCTGTATCTTGGCAAGGGATGGGTTCAAGGTTCCAAGCAAAAAATGTCCCGGATTATGTAACAAGTATTTAACATTAGTTTTTATTAAAAAAAAATAATATTTCATAACCCTACCCAAATTTTAATGATTGTAAGCGATTGCAGCGTTTTTAAATTATTCTTGCGTTGTACATTTTTATTTTACTATCCATAGTAGAATATTTTTATGCACACAAATCGATTTTTAAACAATAAGTTCATATTAACTATAACTCATATGTTGGGCAATGACTAAAATGCATTAAATAATCATAAAATCTGCATTTTAAAATGTCCACTCATGCATCGTAGAATTTAAAATATGTGCTGAAAAAACTACAACTTAATAATCATTGGACCATTGCTACGTAATATCAGTAATATCAAACAAGTTATAATGTATTTAATTAACTTTGTGTCACACTACGTTGAAATTTACCCGTTGACGGTTTTTATATAAATTAGTCTCTATTGTATTTATAACAAATGCATAGTCTAATGAAATAATTTTTGTTAACCTTGATTTACGAAAAATATATCAAAGTGCTTGATTTTCAATGAACTATAAAAAATTAAGTTATCCCTTTATAGATCCAAAATACGACCTTCGAGCAAGAAAATGTTTAGAAATCCATAAATATGCAATAAGCATTAATTGGTGTATTTGACCACAAACGTTGCAATGAATTGTATTTTGAATGATAAAATTAATCAAAACCGATATGCAAATGTATGAATGTCCTTGCTCTAACAGTACCAATGATTGGTTTTGATGAGCTGTGTACTATGGAAACATTTTACATGTATCTCTGTGCCAAGCTTAACACATCTTTGTTTTATAAAGCAAAAAAATCTTTATTGCATTAATAATTATTATAATATTTGTACAATTTACGTTACCCACCTACAATAAATGGTGTATTTACAAGAATATCGTGATTGTATGCTATATGAAAGGATTTATAAGACAGTTACTTAGATTTATTCGATAATCAGATACCAGCACCAGCTCTTTGAGTCGTCTGGGTAGTAAAATTCCAGGAATCGTGTTGAGTCATCTAATAAAATACTCGATTGAAATTCTATTTTTAAATAAAACCATTCGCAAAAAAATATTTTTTGTAGAATAAAAGAAATATGTTTTGCTGTTATTAAAAGAAAGTTAAAGACTAGTAGCGGTACCTTATTATTTTTAAAAAGATAGCACTCAATGAATATAAGTTTTCTATGAAATATCTGTGTCGTTTATTTGATATTATTTCCGTTAAATTATTTGATGCATGCCATTGAAATTAATTTTGAACAATAATATTAATAATATGCAAATAAGTTTCTCTGAACTTAGATAGTAATAAGATGATTGATTTTCTCTATAAGAGGAATCTTTTATTACCTAATGATTAAACAATATAATAAAATAAAACACTAACATGTTAAAAGAAAATTGATTTTCACTAATTTTATCGTGTAATATCATGATATATAACAATTAAAATAATTATTTAGAATAATTAGAATTTTATAAAAATTAAAATTTAGTAATAATTAAATATTAAAAATGTGCAACCACTTTTACCATTGTAAAACCAAAAATCATGTTATCACAGCAGTGTTAATACCGTCACAAATATTGTGCACGATCTAAAAAATATCATATATTTTATATAATGACTGATACAATATAATATTATATATATTTATGTTTCATACAAATAGATGTGGAATTAAAAGTTAACTGTTCTTTCGTTAATTTGCAACTTACTATTAGGTTATTTTTGCCAAAAAATATTTATTGATCGCATATTATAAGATAATGCAATATCAATGGAATTCATTTTATTTTTACTTCTCACTAAAAAAAACATCGGAAGTTTGCATTGAGAATTTTTAAGTTTTGTTGTAATATTTTCACTTTTCTAGCGTGATGATGTTTATTTTTCAATTTAAATACATAGGTACACAATGTACCAATACACGCACTAAATTATGATAGTAAATTTACAATAGCATTTATTAAATTAATTAGTCCAAATCCAACTCCCGGAGGAATGGGAATATTATAATATTGGCTATAATATAATACCAAATAATATGACGTGATTATTAAAAAGAAAAATTTGATAAAAACATAAAATTTTAAAAATGTATAAAAAAATCACTTATCTACAATCATAATTGTTAGTGATGTAGTTACCCACTACTGTAAGACGAATTTATGACATCCCACTGGTAGTATATATATTTTTTTGATTTTATTCAACTTCAAAATTCATACACCCAGTCATATTTGGTATTTTTTTTTTAGTCCATACAATTGTTGCGCTGCACGTTTTTGCTCAATTTATCAGCAGATCCTCTGACTTGTTCTGTAATCTTGATGCATTGTGCCCGGTCGACGGTGAATATAAAACAGGGAACGTTACAAAATAAAAACATAAATAATCTGTAACCCTTCGTGACCCTGCCAGACAAATCACAATAATAATGTTATTTTTTTTTTTGCACTAAGAATTTATTATTCATTATTGTTGTGCTTGTAATAATTTGTATTTAACAAAGTTAAATGCTAAATTACAAATTCCTATTTAGGCTTAGGTAACAATTTATGTTATACTACAGTGAAGCTATGTGACACGACAGTTTATTAATATAATATTCTAAAAGGTTGATATTTGTAAGCATTTAAAACAACTATAGATAATAAATGTTGAGTTAGTGAATGCAATTTGTGTATTTTTAATTAATTATATTATGTACAATACACAATTCAAAATAATGATAAATTATAATTATTACGTATATATTTTAAAAAAGAAAAATTTTTTACAACTATCAAATTTAATAGTCAAATAAAATGGATTTATGATATTATTTTATTTTTGGTATGACGTAAAAATTATACCTAACATTGACAAGAGTTTATTTATATGAAACAGAATGCGCTTATGATTATGAAATGCATTACTGCGAAATGGAATGATCGATTACTGTCAAATAATAATAGTAAGTATACACTTATACATGGATATTTCTATTGAAATCCATGTATTTGATAATAAATACACGAAATTAAATGTCAGGGAAATGTGTTACTGCCAAATGGATTTTGCATTTCATTGCTTAAAAATTGTTGTCATAAAATATTTTTATTCCATGCTGTAATCATTCAATCACTTGGATACCAATTAGCGAATAGGAATATGTTTTTATGGAAACATAAGCAACCTGAAGATTGTGGTATATCCAAAATAATAGTACTTACTATAGCCATTAATAATACAATATATTTTAATTCATACATTTCTTGAAACTATGGTGAACAATATAATATTAGTAACGCTTGCCAGAGTAACATAAAGAAATTATTTTCATTTACAAGTACTTAGGTACAAAATAATAGTTATAGTGTACCGATTATCTCATAGAAAATAATAGAACTATATTATAATATACTTACTACATACATGAGTGTTTTAGAAATTATTAAAATATTTTTAACAACTTTAACCTTAATTTAATAAAAAGGTACTTACATTTTTTGTACTTGTATTGATTATTGTACAGTTATGTATTATTATTGTTAAGCTTTTATCGGTAATCTTAAAGAATTTTAAAAAATTAAGTTATGCCAAGCAAACAATAATAAAATATTCGGATAAATGTTATAAATTATTCATTTAATCTTTCTTTTTTTCAATCAATTTGATTTTGATTATTTTAAATTTGTTTATATTATTAAGATTAGTATATTGTGTTGACCTAATGACCTATAACGATGTGCCTCCGTGTACTACTAAGGACCGATTTACATTTCTTATCGATCCGTGTACTTGAAGTATTTATTTATTTGAATTTTATACTAACCACATTTCCATAGGTAGATTTATTATAATTTCAGTCGTAAAAATACGAGACTGTTATTGATTTTTTATTTGAATATATTCGCTTATATACGAATTTGGTGTAATACAATTCTTCACGAAGAAGTTGATTGTATATGTGAAATTACTCTTATATAAGTTTTTAATGAAAACCATCACAATAATCATGTACAATTTAAAATATGAACCAACCTAGTATCTATATAGTTTTGAATTATATAAATAGAAGAAAACTATGAAAACTTGAGTAAAGTAATTTTTTTGTGGCAATATGCAAGAATAAACAAGTAGACTGTCAAGGATATGATATTTTTGATCAAATCGCACACGTAATAAATATGTTGACATGAATTTTTTAGTTTTTAGTTGTTTAGTGCCTACCTATAAGTAACTAATATACTTCATATTTCAAGTGTGTTATATTATATTCACCGCATGATTGCACAAGGAACAAACAACTTGTAAGACTTGCGTCCTTCAACATGTTATATTAAACGGGTCGCCATTTATCGAGCAGCACTCACGTGCAAGTTGCGGATGGATAAGTTATAAAAAAAAAAAAGTCCCAGATGTTAAATACAAATAAGCCGCAAGAGCAAATTTGCATTGTATGATAGAGCTTATAATTTTTATATTATTGTTTTATGCACATACTGCCGCATTACAGTATTTTTTTTGCTTATAATTACCATGCAATCAAACGAATCGTTTTATCATATCATTACTTGTTTGTTCAAGTGCTACAGATTGATTTACGTTCTATGGAAGGCATCATACATTGAACACATATTAGTTTATTACAATTACGAAGTATTCTGTTGTATGCCATCAAACGGTGTATTGTAAAAACTATGCAGTCTGCCAAACGAATATTGTTATTAAGCTCAACGATTTTTGTGTGTTTAAAATTAACATTTGCTTTTCACATAAATATTCCGAAACCTGATACTGTCTACATAAGCATACCATCCGATCAATACAATAATATCCAATGGCTAGAAGACCCTAAATATACGAAATCGACGTGTGGGACGTTCAGAGCTTATGATACCGAAACGTTAGAAAAAGTAAAAAAAAAAATTATATATTATTTAAATTTTAAATTTACTTAGGTGTGAAAGAATCAAGGTAGTTGACTGAAAAAAGTTTTTCTGTTCAAGGTTGTCGGTAGATGGTATACCATTTACGTATCAAATATTCCATCAACTTCGGCTTATTGTAGTCAATTTACAAGTGAGTGTCGTATAGGTACTAAAATCGTTGCTACAGACTGTAATTAATTTAATAATTGACGATATTGTATTTCAAATTAAATTACAACTGAAAAGTTATTTAGGTTTGCAAGGTAAATTTAAAAGTAAAATCTGATTTTTGATAAACACCCGTCAAAAGAGCTACGATTCAATAAATCATTCTACATTTTGAAGAACAAACGGCACTAAAAGTTGTTTTAATATTCTTATTTCCGTGTATTAACCAAGAATATATGTATAGTTACCTATATATGCATAATCTTATGAAAGTTAACTCTAGTTAAATCATATTTATTTGCTGATATATATATATGTTTAGTTGTGAAATATATGAATATTGTATTTATGTAAATTATAAAAAAATAATATTCAACTTAATTACAAATTACCGAATATTTTTTAGATGTCCAAAGACTATGCAAATGTAGTGGAATTGATTTTACAATAGCTATAAAAGATAATGCTATTTCATTTGTCATGTTTTCAACGAATACAGTGTAAGACATTTTAATATTTATATGATTTAAAATTAAATTCAGCAATATTGATTTAAAAAACTAAAACACCTAATTGTTTCAGAGAAAAGTCCGTGACTTATGAGTTGGCAACAGCTTCATTCTTCGGAAATCGACAGTTAAACATGAATCAAATAATAATACGAAGTGAGCGTTTTGAATTTTTGAATTTGAACTTAATATCACAATAATTATTCTTGACAGTCAAATGTACATGATTATAGCACTAATTTGAAAAATAAAACTTTATCTACAATATATAAGTATAAAACAAAAATGTAATGTTTTATTCTGTGCTGTCAAAAAGTTATAAGATACTATGTTGTTGTTTAGAAGGAGAATACGAAAGAACATATTTTGAATATTGAAGGGGCACTTGGAAGACTTAAAAAAGATAACAGGAGTGTGGTCGTTGTGATGATCATTTAGGGTAGTTGATGATGTAGATTGTGCGAATGTCACACATCGAGAGGGTATTTGACTGTGTGTGTAGAAGCGGAGTTATTCAGTGAGAGGTGGCTCATCAGGTAAAACCAAAGAAGGGATATATTATGCATGAGTGATTAATGTTTTGAAGTCATGGATGAGCAAGGATGGTTTGGGAAATAGTTCTATACTAATAAGTGGGAAAATGAGGTGAGGAAGCGTTTCCCATGATTTATTCATAATTTCGTTATAAAAATCATGAGCTTAGAATTAACTTCTTAGAACTGAAATTAGACTATGGTATTTTAATACTAAGATATAATTTGAAAATGGCATGGCTTTCACTAGTAGTTCACTATCAAATTCGTTACCAGTGATTTTTATGTGGTCCAGAACACAAAAAATATAGAGTAAAGAGTAAAGACTGGTTCTGCAGAGAATAATATAAGATGTGTCTGATGCTGATTATAAGAGGACTATCATGGTTTAATGATGTATAATTGTTTATTATTTTTCTTTTTATGTTTCCGTCAAACCGTTATAGCTATTTGTCTGTTCAGGTTTTGTGTTAAAATCCAACGAGAAAATGAAAGGACTAGGAGGTTGGTATTCTTTTTCTCAATTAATTGAACAATACTATAAAATTGTTTTTTATTATAGGCTTTATAATTCCAAATGGTGTTATCGTTGATTCAGATGATTTCAAGTCTTACATAATTATGATGTTCTGCAAAGAAAGTACTTTAAACATTTATATCATATATCATAATATCTATCACAGAAGTATGTATATTTGTTTTATTATAAATCATATTATTTTATTTATAGGGGCGGTAAAACCTACTGTTATGGTTCTCGTAAATGCACTTCCTATTTCTGAAGAAATCAAGAACATAACATTAAAATATTTAACAGACAATAAAATCGATATTCAGTTAGTTAAAGTCAGTCACAAAAATTGTAGGCATGGCCAAAATATTGTAGGATACAATCATGAGTTTTGAACAGTTCTACAAAATTGTGTAAAATGTTTGAGTTGTTAAATGGTTCAAACTACGTCGTGATATACACCATATTATAAAAACACTTACGGGAATAAAAAAAAAAAATATTTAATAATCATATTCTATCGGTTTGTGTTTCAATTTATTGATCGTTAAATTGTTGAGTTTAATTTACAAGCACTTAAACGCGTTTTATTTAATATGTTAAATATTTATAAAACTAATTAAAACATTTTTACTGACAGCAGGGAACACCTATCAAAATCTGTTTGTATTAAACTGATTGATTACTTACCTACATGGTAACCGTAAGCAATAAATAGGGGAAAGTAAAAAAAAAATAGACATTTAAAAGCAGTTAAAAAAATCAGACTTTTGAGCAAAAACAACGAGTGCGGTAAATACTACTTTTCTTAAAATGTTTAACACAACCTGTCCACGAAATATTAAATAATAATTACTCATTACTTGTATATATATGAAACGCCTACTCATGTGTTTATTGATTTAATCAAGTTTTCAAACATATTATATGATAATTTACCTACAACTAGTTTTTCAAATAATATATTAATACTAAAATATAAATGCTACATCTGTGTTTTTGATTATTCCAGATTTACTTGAAAACATAATATTATTTCATTTCATACCGTTTATCAGAAAAGGAATAAATTAATATTTCTTCCTTTAGATTTGAATATCATTTAAAGTTGCATTGTTAATAACTTTGTTCTTTGACAGACTTTCGCGATCAACGTCTCGGTTTTATATTTATTTTAAGTCTCCGTTATTTATTTTTTGTTCCGAAAATCCATGGTTCAGCTTCGGGTCAAATTATTATTATTATTATTATTATTATTATTATAACTGTCTGTACCAAAATCGAAGAGATTAAAACGTGTACACAGATTTGCATGTACTCGAAACCGTCATGCGAGTTTAATGGTAAATCAGCACTTTTTTTCGTGTCTACACTGAAGTTGTTTACAGCGATGTCGTGCTCACCGAAAAATGTGATTTGTTCATTAATAGTTTTTTTTTTAAAAAAAGCATACACTTTTTGCGCAGTATCATGAACCGGACAACCTCTATGGAACTTTTACGTTAGGACCGCTGTTTGGAAATAACTTTTAAAACGGAAAGCGCCAATAAACAGGTTTGGGCGAGTTTTCGTATTTTATTTATCGTATCTTTTATAACACTCCAGTCGGCATTTGTGCAGTTACTGTTCAACCGCGAACTGTCCACGGTCGTTATTTTTATCGTTTATTTCGTTTTTATTAACCGACCGTTTTGTTGTGACAATATACTATGTATATATATGCTCAGCCTATCGATCGTTATATGCCGAGTGGCGCGGTGATGGCGTGTGGTTTAATGCGAGTGTCCGTCGATGGCGACCACTGAGATCTCGGCTCGTGTCGACGATCCTTAACAACGTAAAAAAATATATATATCTCACACAACACTTGCATATTAAACGCGACAATAAACGACAACACTTAGAGTTATTGTGACGGACCGAATGCCGGAAACATGTCTTGGGCGAACGCGCATATTATTTTGCGCCAACTATAAACAGAGACATCTACTACCTATAATACTTAAATAATATAATATCGTGAAAAAAGTATACTTGCGCGACGAAGAATTTATTATTATTTTCTAGATTATTTATGGTTTACCAGTGGCGGCGGTACCGGGGGTGAATGCAAAGGAGGGTTTGGATATGTACTGGTGTGGGTGAGGCGGGATGGAGAGAGGACCGACTGCAATGGAGGTATATTATGTGCTTGCGTGCGGGAGTGTGTGTGTGTGCGTGTGTGTGTTCGTGTGAGACAGAGTGCGCGAGTGAGAGCGTATGAGACCGTGTGAGAAAGAGGGGGGAAGGGAAATTTTGAAGCGAAAAATAAGTAAGCTGTTCAATCACGATGTTATTATCGACTGGCTGGGCGTGTTGTTGGCACGTTGAATAATTCGAGGCGATCAATCATGACAGGAGATGGTTTTCCCCGGTCCATGTATACGCACACCACCTCGTCGTTTCTCAAATCTAACTTACTCTCTCTCACTCTTTCTATTGCGCACAAACCACATACCGTTTTTACCCCCCCCCCCCCCCCCACCTCTTATCCCACAATCATCACCGGTCGTTTACCACTGTGTTCATTGCTCGTTCTAATCCCTTCCCGAAATTCTTTTACACATTTCTTTGCACTTACTGGAACAAAACGTCCGGTGTTATTGTTCAATACTCCTCTCCTTTTCTGCTCGTTAAACACACTTAACTACCTAGCTACCGACAAACGTACATACTAACCTCCACTTCCACCCATCAACACACATACGCACACACTATCTCGACACCCATTATCGCTCCGTTGCGAGTAAACAATAACTTTTGCCAAAACGAAATTATCTTCAGTATTCTCCACATGTGCATTGCAGTATATATAAATGTGTGTGTGTGTGTGTGTGTGTGTGTGTGTGTGTGAGAGAGAGTACGTTAAAATTGCTCAGATCACACTTGTAGTTTAACCTTTGCGAACGTAGAAAAGTTTTGACTAGCCGGTGCAGTTGCTGCATCTCAAAGAAGCGGGTTTCGACCGCAAGTGATTCATAAATCTCTACTACGCCTGTAAATTACCATCTCTTATACTCAACGGACTAATGTAAATTATTTACGCACACGGGCACAGCACATGACACACATATACCAAGGTTCTGCATAATGAATACTCGTATGTATTATGTGAAAACTTCCAAGATATCTATGTAATGAGTGTATTTGTATAAAATACATGATAACTTGCAGCAATGGCATAGCGTCGTGTCTAGATGTATTAAAATGTAGTGTGCGGAAGGGGTGATTTACGATATGTCTTTGAGTTTGAATAAAAAAACAAAGAATTCTACCTATGTTGCATTCAAACGCCATTCATCAAATGCGATTATTGAGTAAACGTGTACTTTTACCTGCACACGCGTAACTATGATAATGATATAATATGTTGTAAACATTACCTAGTTTTCTTGGATAATTTTCTATTTGTGTTGAGTAGCCCGAACACTCTCATTTCCTCATGGCTTGTCACCATGTCATAATACGAAACCTTTTACTAAACATTTTTTTTGTGTATATACTATTCTTATATTATTTCAAACATTAAGTTATTAAAACAAAAATAAATTTGTAAGAACGCGACAAAATAGATCTCCTTAAATTAACACAAATATTGTAGGATGCCAAAGACTGTATTTAATGAAATTATTTTTAACTGAATAAGGTATTGTAAAAATGTAAATGCATAATATAATGTAATGTTATGCTAGTGGCCTGAGTGATCGAAGTAGAAACGTATAATTTCATGATTAATAAAAAAAGAAATGTGTTATTTATGCTTATAAATTTTTGTATGACTACATTTTTTTTTTAAATTTCATCTTAGAAAGTAGGTTTTTAAATTTGTAAAAATAAAAAAATATACTTTACAATTAATATCTTCCGGTTTTCAATAATTTACATAGGTACCTACTGTTATAGTTTTAGATAAGTATAGCAACACACTATAAATATTTGTTTTTAATTTATTTATAACTTATGCAGAAATCACACCAGAAAAAAAAATATTATGTAATACTAAATAAAATATGGTTTCAAAAATTAGTGTTGTGAAAATGTATAGGTAGTTAAAAAGTAATTATATATTACGACATACGGTAGTTACGTAAAATATATTTAAATCGAATTTCGAATATAAAAAATGTAAGTTAAGGTGGTTTATTCAACTAATTTTGGTCAAATTCCTAAGGGGACAGACCTTTTATATGGATTTATTTAATTGCTATTCAATAAACCATGTAAGTTAAGGTTGGAGATTTAACCACAACATATTATATTCGATTTCATGAAAATACTTAATTTCAACATTTCAAATATGTTTGACTGACGTGTTAGACCATATATTTGTGTTGATCAGAAGATTTTTAATCATTTAATAGCATATTATATTTTACAATCTTAAATCTATACATTATTAGTATATAAGGTAAATTATATGTTACATTATATTTTGTAAGTTAACTCAAATACTAATAAATAGTTAAATATATAGAGTTTTTATAATATACATACTACACATACCTAATGAATTTCAATTTTGTTTTTTTTTTTTGAGCACTCAGAAATAATTTGAATAGTAAAAATCTTTATTACAATCCTGATTAAACAGAATATTTTATTCATAACATAATACTTTACAGTTTACATAACTCATTCACTCAAGTGTTGTTCTCGATGTTATATGTTTTTCTAGTTTTCAAAAACGTAATTACTTGTTATTTGGCATGTCAACGGTAGACATAGGAAAAAGAAAAATAAAGTAATTCAATTTTCGGTTCCAATTTAAAAGTCTTTGTTTTCTCTTTTCATTGTGTACTTAACGCTAAGTAAGTTCGTTGCCGTAAAAGTGGAAAGAAGCTATTTTTGATTTGTTTCTACCCTGTCTACAGTCAAATATTTTATTAATTTTTGTTTCAAATATTTACATTTCATTACATTATTCGTTTGTTTATATACTAGGAATATAATTACATGTTCTTAAAAAAAGTTCGAAAATTATCATGTTTTTGCACGGAATTGATTACATTTTAAAATAACTTCTGAGAGTGATATTGCGGTTAATAAGCTTTGTTGCTGAAACAATTACTGTTGTAACAAATTCAAAAGAATACCAAAACCATCAAACGTCATAAACCTAACTTGTTTTAATACTTATTTTTCTTCTCCGTCGTAATTGGATATAATTATTATTTATATTTACGAGATTAATAACGATGCAATTGAAAAAAACACAGAGAGGTAGTTCGAGAAATCATTATCGGTCCAGTAAAACAATTATAAAAAAGAAAAAGGTCTGCTTATGAATAAAGTTTCACAAGAAACAAGATTTTATGTTACATGAAGTTATTTAAAGAATGAAAACAATGTTTCTTAGAATCCTTAGATCATTAAGGACATATCTTTGCTCTCTCGATATTGTACCAGTTATATTCTTTATATAATGCGTTTGTAAGTTAAATAATGATGTTATAATATAATATAATATTATATGTTTGGCTACTAAACGTCTGAACCCGAAATAAATAATATGTGTATTATATTTTTGAGCAACATTTCTCAGAAATGATATTATTAAGTTTCTGAATTCGTGTTATAAGGCATTTATTAATACGAACTAAATTCATTTCGTTTATTTATGTAAAATGAATGTTTGAATTGTTTGTATGTTTTTAAACATTTCTCGGATAACACATTATTCAAATTCTCGCCGTATACTAAATTTCTCATTTTACACAGTTGGCGCAGAGATGTCCATATAATTACATCCACATATGTTATGTTCATTCTTAACGATAAATGGCCAACGTAACCCAGTTTGTCTGTGTCCAACATATTTATATTTTCCAGAAAGAGATAATAATTTATGTTTTTCATCCCTACATATCCCAAAACGTTGACCCTATGCTTGTTCAGGCATTTTGAGGCTAAATAACTAGAAAAAAAAACAAACAAACAAATAACTTTTTCGGGTTTTGCGAGTTTTTATCGACTTAACCATTGTCATAAGAATGTATTACCTCTGCCAAGTTTTGTGAATATCCACAAATTACACGCATTTTTAAGGTACATTTTTACCGACGTTATAGTATTGATTTCGTTTTGACCAATTTTATTAAACAACGAAGAATATAATTTTTAGTAATCATTCTCAATATCATAGTATTGATATATTTTTCGCTAGGTAATTCAATCATAGCAATATAAAATAAAACAAATATTACAAAAATAGAATTCAATAACATATAAGACATTTTAATATTACTACCTAGGTAATAATAAATTAGTTTTAATAATATGTTAAAATATGATTTTGGACACCAGTAAACCTATACAACTCGAATTAAGTTTTTGCTATAACATAGGTGTTTCAATTTGGGACAGTTAAAACAATAGTTATATTTTATATTGTAACACATATACTTACAAAAAATTAACAAATACTTGTTCTACATCAATCATATGCAATTATGAAAACCTGTTGTGAACCCCTGCACAAGCCATGGCTAATACTAACTCAACGTGATACAACTGAACTGTGACACGAGTAGCCTATTTTCAAGTCAATATGAGTAAGTAGCGAAACGTTTGGAATTTAAATTATTAAAATACAGTTCAGTTTACCAAATTTTAAACTCATATGTGTTAATTATTTTAATAAGCTTAACCAGAAATCCTATTTACTGCAGGAACTCCAAGGTGGTTAAAACCAATAAAAAATAATTCTGTGACCACCGGATTGAAACGAGAGTTACAACACAGATAGCTTAAAAGTTATTCACCTTGTGAACCATTCGTTGTTTTAGAAACGATTATTGTGTTTAAGACAAGTATTAAAAAAGAAACGTACAGAGTAGGTACTTACAATTTAACTATTTTAACATAGAAATTGTCGTTGGTATTTCAGATTGTCTTATATGACTGACTGCCTTATTAAAATGTATTGTTTGCGATGTAGAAATTATGATCGGTTGATTGACTCAATGGCCAACTGTCTAATACAACACATAATTGGCTCAATGACTGGATTTTTATACTTCAAAACATATACTTGAGTTTTTTCAAAATTCTATAAAAATCCCCTGAAAATATTATGTACATAGTTTTAATTTATCGTTAATTTTTTTTACAACTTTCAAATCAATTATTACCGATATTTTGAGCGAATTTCACAATGTCTACGATCGGTGAATAATAAGTAACCCAATTAAAAGTTTTTAATATTAATGAATATATATTGTTATTATTGTAAAGTAAAGATGAATTGAAAGCAAAAAATAAAAATAAAAATAAAAATGTTATTAAAGAATTCAAACCATTAAACACAGCCATGGAAAAAGGGCAGAATAACTAAATCCCTGTCTGAAAGGGTGTTTAGGGATTAATACTCCCTCCAAAGTTAAATTATAGTATTAAATTATGATTACTACATATTATATAAGCTATATGCTACCAATTATAAGATAAATAATTTATATAAAAATGTTAATGAATATTTAATTTAATCGGCTTACATCCTCTTCATAACTAGTACTTAGTCAACGTCTGAACGTTGATTTTTTAAATTTAACAGAAAGAAAAACAACGTTTTACATAACAGTTAACTAACTGATTTCGATAAGCCTAACTTAACCTTCTGATAATGTTATTCCAATGAATCAGAACTTAACTATCGTTAATAATATTTTATCAAGAACATAAAATGTTGAAATACACAACATTTAATATAGACTTGATAGTCAAATTATATCAATTATTTTCAAAATCGTTCGCCATGTCCTTAATACTTAATTTTTATCGTGAAAAGGTCATATTATAGGACATTATTTTGCTGTACAATATTTTAATAGATTGTATGGTGGTGTAACGAAATATATTTATGTACTCATTTCTACGGTTGCCTCATTTAGTAGTAGAAAAGGTTTTAATTACTTGTCAATATGTTTTTAACAGCGTCTACTCCAGAAACACATTAGATATCAACGCACACAACAATATGAACCTACTTACTTGTATTAAAGATGTTGAACATTTTCGAATAATACAAAACTCGAGTTTTTGTATGAGTTTAATAAATTACATTAGTTTTGTTTTCTAAAATTGTTGTACTTGTGAAACAATGTCAACTACCTTCGGCGCTTGGTGAGAACGGAGAAGGAGGGTTTAAAAAAAAAAATACCGTGGAGAGTTTTTGTTCGGAAAAAGTGTAATTTTGACGATTGACAAGGAGGGGGACTAGACGCCAGCGGCACCAGCGGCTTCAAAGTTCATTTTAAAAATTGCTGTGTACAACTAGAGTCGTAAATTATCGGTTTTAGTTTCGAAACGAACGACGTGTTTGCGAGGCGTAACGACATTTTTACGCGTGTTCCTCCTCTTTCGTCACGGCATTTTTAATACAAAAACTTTCACGTTATTCACGCGCGACATTCTCAAAGGCTTTGCATCTGTTTGGTCGACGAGAGTAAGCCTAAGCCCAAATCATACGTGGGGTGGATGGGTCAAATAGAGGGTGAGAGAGAAACAGTGGTACGGCGAGAAACGAAACAGAAACGGAGAAGAAGTAATTTGCAATGGAATTTCACGAGAAAGAAACGATATCATCGTGTTTAACGCTTTTTGCAGACCATTTTTAGGACACGAGTAATTAGGAATTCTCCGATTTAATTAAAATAAACGCCCGTGAACCTCCACTTTCCTGTAGATCAGTTTCAGCTGTTTTAACGGTTTGGAATGGATCGTGCACAGGCACCTATTGGATACCATGGGCCAAACAAAATGGTGTCAACAACCTACGAACAATTTCAATAGGTACGACTGTTATGGCATTATACGAATTTCATTCGTCTAGTTTCACCAAAAAATGTACTCTCCAGTCCTCGCCAACAATCTATTTCAGGCCCATTATGTATACAGACACATTTGATTAATTTACCAGCTTAACGAGAGAGACATTGTAAGCACCTTTAAAGGGATTATAGTCAGATGCCAAAGTGGTTATCAACTCGATTCAACATTCTAAGAACACACTTGAAGTTTGGCTAACTTTTTCTCAGAAACCCTGTTTATCAAATGGCTAAATGTGCTACAAAACTTCTTCTTCATTCGTAAGCCTCGGTCATTCTTAATTGTGAGAGCATCAAAGCAGATCAAGTCCCCAGGCCAAGCACTTTTATGTTTAACGTTTCCTGTTGTACGTTTATAAATATATGTCGTCAATTTAAAAATGAAAAGTTTTTAATTTGACATTATTTTATCATCCATAGTCATGTACAACAAGAATATTCAGTCAATCATGCGGTAGTATGGACTATGCAGTTATATATATATATATTTCTCTGTTTTTTAACATATTTTAATTTTAATGGTAGGTGCTCATCCCCATGAAAGTTCTATGGCATAAGAAGTATAATAAAACAGTAATAATATAATATTTGATTATTAATTGTTTTATCATTATTGTTATTATATTAATTAGCAGGGCTCATTTGTTTAGTGCTGGATGATATAGAAATTCATTTCAAGGTACCATATGGTTAAGTATGTGAAGTTTTATTTTGCCCATTTGGCATATTTATGCGTTTTTATATTTTGTTGGGCATATGTTGTTTATAATTTCATATTCAATTGATTCAAATTATTATATTAACGAGCATTTCTTGATTGAAATGCTATGAAAAAAAACAAAAAGTTTATGAAAAATGTAGGTATTGGAATTGTAGCAACGTAGTAAAAACCTAAGTAAAAACCTTTTAAAACTATGAATGGATATTTCTTGTAATTTCAAAAATGTCTTATGATTTTAATCCGCATATTTTTAGTGTTTAGTTTTAGATTTTTGATGCACATAAAATAGGTATAAATGCATATTTCTGAAATTTTTAAAGTATCATATTATACTAGGTATTCAATATTATTTAAATCCGTATTTTTTTAGTGTTTAGTGCATAATTATTAACTGCACGCTTATTTAGGAATTTTTTAGGCATGCACCTACGAGCCCTGTTGATTAGTGTCCACTATGACTGGACGTTTTATAATAAGAGTAATAACTATTTGTATCTACCGAGTAATTTAAGCTTATAATTAGGTTATGATATGATACTAAACATTTATTAATTTATTTTAACTTTGAGTTTTAATAGAAAATAATTTTAATGTTAATGTTGTCGAAATTAAAGTCATAGTGTACACCAACATTAAGATTCTAATATTTATATTCATCTATTATGTAGTACTTGTGACGTACCTTTGTAGTTACTAAAAATAATTTATTTGGCATTATGAAATCTCCAAGACGAATTGTTCTTATCATTATTATAATTATTTTATCCTCTCACAGTTGCATACAACAAAATGTATTTATACGGTTAATATTTCTTTTACTTTAAATGTAAAAATATATTATCATTTATTTTAATTTAATTTAATTTAACCTGAATACATAACTGTTTTTAAGTATCTGTATTGAAGATAATCACTGAAAGTAAAAATTAAACTAAGAAGTTAAGTAAATAATGAGCAATATCATAAAAAAATATAGATACATTTATTGTTAATGAATACAAATGATTAATGTAACATGTAGAATCGTTTATTAAAATGAATAGGTACCATACAATAATATTATATGTATGATACATTTTTAAGAAGACTATTTTGTTAAATAAACAATTTATCACAGTATGCATTTTTATTATACTAAATTGTACATATTGTGTAACGCAAGTATGCACAAAAACAAAAAAAAAAAATTTCTTATAATGTTGAATTTATGTATTTATTGACTTTTAATCATACAAATGGTATTTCAATGTTGATTTTATGCATACAAAAAAAATTCAACTCAATAAATTAATGTTTAATATTAGTGTTTTAGTAGTTTCCTGTAAAATTACTTTACTAATCGTTGTAATAATTCAATTATTTGCAGTGAAAAGATTTTTATAGCTTCATTTAATTTCCTAATTTCATTGTTCACAAGATTTAAACAAGTTGTTTTAAACTTAAATTACTTTTCAACAATTATTGTATTGTTGCTCATCATTACCCGTTGTATAATTATATGGTAATCAGTGGTATAATTGGTTTTTTTTTACTGTAATCACATGGCATATCATGCTAACCCCTTATACAATACCTCAAATAATATGGAGTACATTATTTTACTAAAACGTATTTTGAAATATTTGAAAGAAATCACAATTATTCCTATTATTAATTCAGATAATATAATACAAAATATATTAGCAAATAATGATTTCAAACAACAGATGCTACATATGGAGTATAATAACATTTACAACTGGTAAACACTTAAAATACGTTAGAGTATTTTTAGAAAATAAAAAAAAAAAACAAAAAAAAACAATAATAACTATACTATAAAAATAAAAAATAATGTTTACCTACTCAATATATTAATATTTTATTGTGAAATACTAAATATCAGTTTTAAGCGATAAAAATGATTTTTCTTTTTATAAAGTTCTGTCACAATAGTCGTGGTATCTGGCATTTAAAATAAAAATGTACTCACGCCATAATATAATATGCCATCCAAATTATAATATACACGCTAAGGCACAAAAGAAACTTTAATTATACTACTTCTACTACAGTACATACTTATTAAAATATTTTGTTTTTATAAATAAAACCTATTCATTCAACTTTTCAAATGTAACTGACTGTCAAGCACCTACATTGCGTTATTCTATACTATAGATAGCAATAAATACTTCAACTTTATGTTCCGGTTGGATGCACGTACCTAGCTAAAAACTGTCATGTTTTGTAATTTTAGTAGCTGTTTAAAAAAAAAAAAAACAGAAATTAATTAACAAAAATGACGAGTTTTATGCAAAAACTACTATAAATCAGAACTTTCAAGTTTGTATTTACACGCAACAAATTTGACTTATTCGTTTGATTGTTTTTTTTTTTTTTTTTGATATGTTTATTTTATTTTAAAATTATAAATTATTTCAAGTAGGTTATGAATTTATGATAACGAATATTTTATATAATGTCCCTCTAAAACTCAGGATTGGTCGTTTTCACATAAACTACTGGCCATTCATATCATACTGATTATAAATCGTGACCTAACTACGGGCGTCAGGGAATGTATATAGTTTGACTTCGATTCAATTTCGCGTCGTTAATCTTTGATAGTGCGCTTATATAGCTATACGAATTTCTCAGTCAGTTGGTTAAATAATCCTACATGTAGAACTATGGATGGGAAAATAAATTATCGTATGTAATTTTTCATTGTTTTCAAATTGTTCGTTGTGTTATCGATACTACGATATTATTGTACCACGTAGTTCTATTGGTTTTTGTCTGTTCCTTATACGACGGTTTTAACAATTTATTATAGGGAATAGATTTTCTAAGGGAATAAGGGATTCACAAGTTATATGGAGTTATCAGCGGATTCACGTTGTATAATATAATGTCTGTAGTGTTTATATCACTAAATCTGAGTATTGATGTGGTATGTAGCAAATCGTTGCGTATATCATAATGCAATATGAATGTGCAATTGTAAATTATTTGTATACTTCTTAAAATTATATAGCCACATAGAATAGAATATTACGCAAGATGTTGAAAATGATTTTTAAACTCTAATAGGTATAGGAAAAAAAGCAAACTCCAAAATGTGTTCAAATAAGACGAGGTCAAACGTAATATTCGTAAGTGTGTGTGTGTGTGTGTGTGTGCATGTGCATGTGTGTTGTTTGTCTGTAAACCGAAATTTGTAAAATATGTGGGACAAGGAAGCGTCTTATCATCTTTAAAAACTCAACAGAGAAAGTAATTTCTTAATTACCTTAATAAATATTATCGTAAATGAATTTTAGTCTAAAAATAGTTAATAAATGTTATATTTTAAAATATTAATCACGATTTTTTTCTTATAAATTATTAAACAGATGACTTTCATTTAAATATTGTTACATCTATATCAATATTTTAAGGAGTAGTACTTTTGAGTTTTTTGATTATGTGTGCTAAGGACTATTATAGGCCCTAGATTAAAAGTGGAAGATATCAATATTGATTAGAAAATTGTACTAATCAATTATCATTTTATAATATTTGTTCAAAAATTGCAGAGTATGTAAGTAGAATACACATACATATTATATCTACTTGTACTTTTATATAAATATATTTTCCTTAACAAATACACTTTAACAACTCAGAAACTACTTGTTCCATAAATTGACAATTTACAGTAAGAAAGGTGTGTGTTATTTGAAAAATAAAGTTCTTATCGCCACTGAGATACTTGGAAGGATACTTATTAAAAGTATGGCTTTTTAAATAAATACAAATTTCAAAAATCTAAATTTTTACAAATTCATTTTCAAATATATGTTGCTTTCGTTTTCATTGAACACAGTACATAAATTACGTCATTAAGTTGTATGTATTATAAACTGTAGGATCAGATACTCTGACGTCATACTATAAATGAAATAAATTTAATATGAGGTTAAACCTTCTTAAAACAAATTTTTCCTCCCTTAAAAATTGTTCAAGTTACGGCTATTTCGTGGAAAGGCATTTATAATGAGTCATTATTAATGACTATAATTGAAAAGGTTGACATTTACATATCAATGATAATATTATGTATTACATAGTTGTTTCAGTCATCTTCTATCGATGGGGTTCCAATATTAAAACGGTCGATGCATGTAAAATATAACTACACGCTTATTATAGTTGTATGAATAGAAATTATAAAAATAAAAAAAATCCGTAATTAATAATATTAATACATTAATCACATTTGCCTGCATGATCCTTTTATCAAAATGGGTGTAACGTACTGCGGCTTTTTGTTGATAGTATGAAATTTATTTATCGAGATTTTTTTTTTAATAAATGGCTCAAATAATTTGTGTTATATTATATTTTTGGAACACATTTTTACGTTCATTTAAAACGTAATTTCTCATTTGTTTTAGTCACTTTTAAAAATTAAAAAAAAATTAACAAGAAATCGGGGATGTCCCTTTGCTATAAAGATGTCGAGGTTATACCATCGAATAGGTAACTATAATATATGTTTGTGTGAAATTTGAACTCAATGCTAATCATTTCATGTAAAACACAATTCTGAGCAGTAGTTAGGCTATATTTCCAAGGATATTTTATTATAGATTTATATTGGTATTCGTAATACGGTAGGTTGAACTAATTTTAGCCAAAACAAATGGGATATATTATAATATACCATTATAGTAATGAAGTTATTATAATATAATATTACTATCTAAAATTAGCTATTATAAGTAAAAACTGTGAACCACAGGATTCAAGTCACTACCATAAAATATTTTTAAATCCCAACAAATCAACTAAAATCATTATTTTTCATTCAAGTGTCCAGTTTCATAGAAATTGGAACATAAAATTGTCATAAAAATATTCATTTTAGATATTTAATTTTCTGCTAGGACAACTTGGAAGATACCATTTATATTGAAGTTGTAGCTATTCTAATTTAAAACTTTATAATTAAAAAATAATTTGAAAATTTTAACGCATTTTGTCAAAATTAAAATTTTAAATGCTTATGTAAAAAAAACTTATAAATTTTGGTAACTATGAATTTTTAAAGTGTTTAAATCAATAGGTATAACTACATTTTATTACCAATCATGAGTTGATTAAAATACATTGTAGCACGCTTATACTAGTCATGTATGTAATTAAGACATACATTTATAAATTTAATTTAGTTTATTTATAATTTCTATAGATTTTTTAATTTCGAAACAAAGTTAATTTAAACTTTTCATAATATCTCACATGTATTAAATATACATACTATACATATGTTGTGGAAATATTTATTTAATGGCGCAGTGAAAGTCGGAAAATAAAATGTATTGATTTTCGATGAAGTTTTGTTCTTGTATAAACAACACGGAAATGTTAAATTATTTCGTAACACGCGTTCCACTGGTTTATCGCTTTGCAATAGGTTGTTAATAGAAATTATGTAATTATTATTTTCCATTTTTAAATTTATACAAACCAGGGAAATCATAGTCTGAAGTGTAAGTGTCAAGCACTTATAGTCATTAAGTAGGACTCTTTAACTGGTATTTTATTAATTGTAAACGAATAATAATATTATACTCAGAAACGGTCGTTGCATACTAAGAATATTTTATTATATTAAACTAAATTATAGTTATTTATATTTATACTAGTAATAGGAGAGGTGTAACTAATGATTAACAAAAACAAAATTGCATATACCTAAGTATTCTACAATGATTATTTCAACACATTATTGTATCATAAAATATTACTAGGTAGCTCTACAGACGCGCCGGTGAGGTATAGAACGAAGTGAATAGATTCATGGTACAAATAGCTTAATGAAAACTAAATATTTTTAAAAATGTGTATTGTAAACAATAATATAGGTTCCTAATAGCAAAAAGTGCCCTTATAAATTCCGTGATGTTGAATTAAAACAAAATAATTAAAATCGTTATTCTTTGATAAAATATGAAATTTTATTAAAATTCAAAATTCAAATGCTTTTAAAATAAACTGCGTCAATATTGTATATTATTAAAATTTTATGAATACAATTTATAAAGCACCTATATTATTTTAAAAAGCTTTTTGACTGAGAAACAAAATTTTTACCAGTAATTTTAGAAAAAAAATTTCGTTAACTTAAAACATCTATGAACTGCCTAAAACGAAACTAAACATTTAATGCTTAGTGATTATAAAAAAAATTATAATTCAATAATTTATAAAATGTTTTATGTTTCTAAGATTAATATATTTTTTTAAAATTAATAGAATCGTATGATGGTAACACATTGTTGAATATTTAATGTCATCAAATTCGTTTTTTTTTTTCATTTTTGTTCAAACGTTATTAAAGAAGCTTATTAATTAAATCTTAAAGTTTTTGGTGTTAAAATAACAATTTGTTTCAATTTTAAAATGTTTATTAGAAAAAATTAGCAATTCGTTTATAAGTCAAAGCAGTTTAAGTGATGGTCAGGTTTAACAGAAGCAGAAAAAAACTGGAACGTGAACTTGAGGCGAAGGGATCCAGTGACTGTACTTTGTGAATCTTAATATAATTTTTATTTTTTACATAATATTTCGTGTTTTTGATAAGTATGGCAAGAATATGTTGAACATTAAATTTTTTTAAAAATAATTTTGTGTACCTATATATTTTTAACAGAATACCCTACAAGGAACTATGTATCAGTTCATTGTTAAACTTTTTTAATCACAAAAAAATTATATCATAAATTCATAAAAAAAAAAAAATTCAAATTCAAATGTCTATAAATAACACATACAGATCTAATAACACTAATATAGTTTTATTAAATATTAGGTCTGGTAGTGAATCAAATAAAAGTATATCGTGAATATTTAAAATCACTGCAACTTTTCATTTTAGAATTACAACAAATAAACTATGTTTTCGATTTTGACAAAAATTGATTTGACTGTTTATTTTGAAAAGTACTAAATTATTATTTTTGACTCTCCCCCTCCAAAAAATATAAGTATATTATATGCATTGAAGTCGGTGATTGAAGCATTTTTTCTTGTATAAAACATATACAGTTTCACACACACACACACACACACACGCACAAACTACACAAACTGTGTTACTAGTAAACATCGTAACTGACCAGGAGAATGGAGGTTGTACGGTGTTATTCAATTGAGGTTTTTATTATGTATCTATACACGATACCATATATAAAAGCATAAATGAAATTGATTAGGACCTTATTAAAGGGAACAAATTACATTGATGAAGTGCTTTTGAAAGAAGAGGGGACAAAAAAGAATAAAGGGCTAACCTGGAAAAGTATAATACAGTGATATTAAAAATGTTATTGAAAATATTGGGATGTCTGGTATATACCTAAGCAATAGAACCTTTACCAGTGTATTATGTTTTATTTAACGAAAAAACGATGATAGAGAAGATAGTATGATAATATATTGAAATAAAGCTTAAAACAGATTAATGTACTAGACATGTTCAGAAAGAATAGATGATATAATAATACAAAAATATTATTTTACAATAGTATTATATTAACCTATAGACAAATATAATATAATATTGTATTGTTTTCATTAAAAAACTTGTTGATTTCTTTTATGTGAATGTAGTGTGTATTAAAGTTAGATTCTTATGAATAAATTAATATCATTTTAAATTAACAAGTCGATTTTTATTCATTTCCCATTAAAAATAATTCAGGAACACACTATTATGGTCTATTTAACTACCTATAGTTTTTCTGCGTACAATATTTGTTAATCAATTTAGATGCGCTATAATATATTTCGTATTCTCTAAATTGGTATAGGTTATTTCAAATAACATAATATAATCCATATTGGTTTACCATAAAATACACATGTTCATAAAATATTATTATTTGTTTTGATGGACGAACAATAAAGTTTACTAGGTAATTCTAAATGTACGTAGTAATGGTTTATCGTAAAAATATACAGAAACGATTATAAATGTAGAGAAATAAGAGAAAACCATTATTAACCTATGCAAGCACAATCATTATGTTGGTATGAGAGATACATCATTGTATTTTATAATGGAGTGTACTAGACGGATTTCATATTTGGTTGTTTTGGGTATACCTTCATGTAGGTAAATTTTGAATAAAAACCGTTTTGTTAAATTAAATAATATGGTGTATAATTAAATTCATCGGTATTATTTTAAAGTATATTAAATAGATACATAAATTGGGTGGATACATCAACAAAAAAATGAACTTGTAGATTAATAATAAATAATTATCGCTTTAAAATCAAAACGCGTGACAAAAACCTAAACCTACATGTTAGTGTAAATAAACCTATTAGGTAAACTATTCTCGTATAAGAGTGTTAAAAACCGAAATGTATAAGTATAACAGTTAAAACTGATAATATAAGAGAAAATAATCTTGTTGACGTAATTTTTATTTCTTTACATTTATTTGAAATAATATGTATAACTAAAATTCATTGTGTGTTGTGCAAATGGATTTGTATATTTTAAGGGAAAAGAACCGGAAATAACATTTTACAGTAAATTATTAATATCGCGTATGAAGAACTTAACTCGGTAAACTTCATAATGAAACGTTGACCATAGCATTTAACCTATGTCGTATACGCCACGCAAAGGCTTATGACGTATATAACAGATATCTTTCGGTTTCCGATTCTCTAACCGCCCGCCAAACAAGTAAATTATCGATACCCGTTGTATGAACTTTATTTAAATTATTCTTTTGGTGACCACGATGACGAGTACTGCACAAAAGATAATTAAACGAGGTCCAAACAGGTTTTACACAATACAACTCTAAAGTTACTTTACTCTCTAACAACTGACCACGATAACGAGTACTGGATGTTTGAGAGTGAGATATCTTTAACCTAGGCAAAGTCTTACTCTTTCTCGACTGACCACGATAACGAGTACTGGACGAGAAAGTAAGTATTACAGTGTCTTA